>NC_055967.1:7495498-7610498 GCF_018492685.1 Alosa sapidissima | reverse complement strand
AGGCCCATCTGCTGACCTGGGACTGCGCGGCCCCAGGGCTGCTCGCACAGACCCTCCGTATGGAGCCCCAACCCCGGCAACTCCTACAGCTCCGCAGAGAGGGAGGTGGCCGCGAGCTGCTGACACGGCCACATGCTCCCATTCTGCGCTCAACTCTTTCCCCTCTCTCTTTTTTTCTGTTCTTCTCTCTGTCCCTCTTTTTCTGTCCCTCTCTCTGTATATCTCTTCACCTCTCTCTCTCACTCTCTCTATCATTTGTTTTCTCTTTTTATCTGTTTTTCTTCCTGCAACTTTTTCCCTTTTCTACCCTCTCTCACTTTTACACAGTACTTTCACTCGTCCTCCTCGCTATTACCTCTCACACTCTCAGTCACCCTTTCTATCTCTGTTTCTCTCTCTCTCCTACCCCTTTCTCAACTAAATCCGATCTTTTGTGTCTTTTTTCAGCATCTTTCAATGTCCATCCATGTAAGTATCAAGGTCCCATCTCTGCCTCTGCCAACGAGGTCATGTTTTCATTGTGGTTTGCCAGGTGAGCAGGACTATGCAAAACAACTACTGGCCCGATTCCCATGAAACTTGGTCAAAAGGGCCAAGGAAGTACCCATCACATTTCAGAGTGCTTTGCCCAATTTAGATCAACTTTTGATAATGTTGTGAAGTAAGTACTACATTTGTCTTGATGGAGGTCTGTGCTCTCTGAGTGCCCTTCAAGTTACTGCGCTCTCTATTTGACTCGTTCTTTCACCTGCTCTCTCTGTCCTGCTCCATCTACAGCAGGCAACAGAAGTGAACACATCTCTCTGCCATCTCACTTAAATGTCAAATGAGTCAAAAAATGCATCACATTACAGGAATTGCATAACTTCTAAGTTGAATAATTGGGTATTTGATCTTCTGTAATATTAATTTGAACAGTTAACATTATATCAAAAATACAGGCCCCGCAGGGGAAAATCAATGCAAGAAAAGTCAGTTCATTTTTTATTACGGAGATTCAAATATTTTATGCTTTGAATGCTTCATATACCCTTCTTTATTTTTGATGACAGACTCAATCCTCCCTGGCATGGAAAATACCTGTGTTGCACACATTTCTGAAGAGATGTTCTGCCATTCTTCAGCTGCTCTTTGCTGAAGGGATTGAGTTGCTCTATCTTTGTCTTTAAAATAACCCAAAGGTTTTCTATTGGATTCAAGACAGGCACCAAACTTGTTTGTAACAGTTTTTATTTTTCAGCTTTGGAAACTTGTTATTTTGTCTGTGTGGTTTGGATAGTTATCAGGCTGAAATATGTATCTTCTGCCAAGCTCCATCAGACTGTTAGTCATCTTGTCCATCTGTATTTTTGCTGTATCCATAGGCTTATGGTGGCATCAATAAATGTAATATCCCCAAAACCTTTTAGACTCTTGCAGCCCCCTACCATCACAATCCCACCTCCATTCTTCACTGTTCTGACTAGGCATTTACATCCTGGATCTCATCTGAGCCGAACACAAGATGTAAATCTCATCTCACAAATGAAAGTGATGCAATCCTCAAAGCTTTCAAGTTCATTAACAAAGTTTGATCTTTCAGTTTTGCACCAAGAAGTAGGCAAAGTTTTTTTTTTTCTTTTTTTCTCTCCTGGACACCGTCCATAGAGATTGGCCTTGCAATGTCCTTTGCACCGTCTGAGCTGTCACAAAAGCTCTAATTTCAATTGATGACCCCTGTGCAAAGTCTGAAACACTTCCCAGTTTGTTTTTGTAGATTGTACAAGTGGTGGACTCTGTGTGGTGACTGGGGCCCTGATTAGTGGTACTACACTATTGCTCTAATCACTGCTGCAAAATCTGTACTATAGATTTATATGAGGATATGAGATACCGTATTTTCCGGACTATAAGTCGCACCGGAGTATAAGTCGCACCAGTCAAAAAATGTGTCATGAAGAGAAAAAAAACATATATATAAATATATGTTGCACCTGAGTCGTAGGACCAGCCAAACTATGAAAAAAAGTGTGACTTATAGTCCGGAAAATACGGTACAGTACTTTTCACTTCCGCAATAGACTCAATATCTCAGCCATGCACATAAGAATTCTTCTGATATTGAATGGACAGCTCTGCTGTATATCTCATCTGTCTTTACTTCGCTCCTTTACTCATCCTTTCTTCATTTGGTCCTCCTCTTTCTCTTTATCTATCTCATGTTCTTCTTTCTCTCTCTATCCTTCTCCATTACTTTCATTCCTCTCTCTGCTCCTTCTGTCTCCATCTGTCTTCTTTGCATTACAGTTTTGCATTAACAGTCGTTCCCTCAGCCTCTCCAGTATAACGTATAGGTCCATAGCCATTCATAGAGCCTAACCATACCGAAGGCATCCACCTCAAGAATAATGAGTTCGCCTGGAGCTCAGCGGCAGGGAGAGGAAGTCTGTTGTCCATATGGTTATGTAGAATGATTACTGTAGGGCGAAGTATCAGTCTGCTGCCTGTTATTTGTGGGCAAATTGGTTGATTCATTGGGATTCATCACTTTGAATAAACAGCATTTCATGCAGATGGTACCTCTCAAACATCAAAGCAAAAATGAGTATGACCAGGAGCTTGAAAGCCCATATCTCTGAAAGCCAAAACACTTTAATTTAACCATTTATTTAATGCCTAATAGCAGCGCACGGTGGCACATTAATGAAATGTGGGATTAAAACATTTATCATATTAGCCTGCATATAAGTGATTTCTCGCTCGCGCATCTCTAATGGTTTCCTCTGGAACAAATCAATATTGTGTTACACTGTAATTGACCGATGAGGAGGCCGAAAAGACTGAAAAGTCGAATAATAATTATGTGGGATGAAAACGAAGGGCCAGCAAAACATGAAGGGAAGCTGGGACTTCTCAAGATGAATCATACCAATCAGCTCCAGACATCACACACACACACACATGGGCATATACAATCACAAATATGCACACACACTCACATAGGCACACACACATCACACACATTCACACGGGCACACACACACACACACATACGGGCACACGCAATCACACACACACACACACACACACACAAATATGCACACACACTCACATACGCACACACACATCACACACATTCACACAGGGACACACACCTACACACACACACACACACAGGCACACGCAATCACACACACACACACACACACACAAATATGCACACACACTCATATACGTACACACATCACACACATTCACACAGGCACACACACCTACACACACACAAACACACACAAATAAACACAATTTGCACCCCCATACAGTTTCCCCCTTCTCCCTTTGAACCCACTTAAGAGAACACATTGACAGGCGTCTGGCTTCTCCTCTTCTCGCCATAGACGTGGCTGCTAATTACCCGCTTCGCTTTTTCGCAAAAAGAAAAGCAGGAGAGACCAGGCTCTCCTCTCTGAGAGAGGGGAGAGTGAGTGTACATCTGCTCCTGCCGTAAGCAGCTCCTGACTAGAGGTGCTCTTATTATACCAGAGCAGAGCTGGGCAGACAGGGCTCCAGAGCTTCAGCACCTCCACGACATACCAAGAACACACACCATTAATCACAGCCTGGACAGGTAGGTGAGGTCTGGGAGAGATGCTGGGGCTACAGGGGCAACAGAGGCCATGGCGTGTGTGTGTGAACGTGTGTGTGTTTTGTTTGTGTGTGTGTGTGTGTGTGTGCGTGTGTGTGCGTGTGTGTGCCCAGGTGTGTGTGTGTGTTGTGTGTGTGTGTGTGTGTTTGTATGTGTGTGTGTGTGTGTGTGTATGTGTGTGCACGTGCGTCTGTGTCTATTGTAGTTTAGCAAGTGCTGGTGGACCACAGGCGGAAATGTAAACACAAACAGGTATCCACTTGTGGGCTGCTGCCCTCATCAGAAAGCATATGTTGGAGGGGTGCACACTGTCCCTGACAAACAAAACAAAACAGCACATTTGTCCTGAGGCACCTCACTCTTAATTACTGTCTCCTTTTGGTTTGGAGAGGAGGACATAAGAAAGTGAAGGAGGACAGGGACGAAGAAGAAGAAGAAGAAGAAAAGTATATAACAAGACTAATAATACCTATTTAAAGTGACTACCTTGTCCTTTTTGATGTGAAGGAGGGGTTGGAAAATCATCATAAAAAGATTTCCACAAACTACCAAACTGCATTCTGAGGAATAATAGTTTTTTTTTTTTTTTTTTTTGCGCATTTCTCAATTTTGTGCAAGCCCCCAAAGTCACAGACAGTTGTGCGCATACAGCGCATACAAATCAATGCTCCCTGACATACAGTCAAAGAGCTCAGCACAAAAGCAACCTTTAGTGCCGCGGAGAGAAACCAGTAAACAGATTAGCATCGTCATGACACGTTAGTGCTGACATCCGGGAATGATTTGTTTTATGCACAGTGGCTCTGAAAGTTTGCCAGCAGGTTGTCAGTGATGATAATATTGATGCAAATTGGGAGGAGTGGAGGAAAACAACCACTTTGCTGAGCCTCCCACTTTGAAAAACTAGGGGGAAAAAGAGACGGAGTTCACAAAAGCAGCCGGCAATTTTAATTATATCAATTCAGCTCGACAAAAATGTATAATTCTCTCTCCCCCCCCCCCCCCCCCAAAAAAAAAGTGTGCAAGTCAGCAGTGCCTCTGTCTCTTCCCGAGCGACGGGGAGCGCTGGTGTGTTTTGTACGGCTGGCGCGCCTCAGACAGCCGGTACACACAATCACACGAGAAGCTTAGTTTTGCTTCAGCCAACACAATGCTTGAAAGTTCTGTGATGCTTGGATGGTTGGGTTGCTGAGGGTGGAGATGGGTTTGGGTGTAGGGGGTGGGGGGCACATTCTTCAAAGCTCTTTTTTGAGGAGGAGGGGATAAAAAAAAATCATCAGCATCACAAAATGCAAACAGATGGAAAAATATAAGTTACGTGCCAACGTTTTCATGACACTTAGTGACAGTAATGGCGTTTTAAAGAGGTGTCGAGGTCTTTGTTGTTCTCTTCATAATGGGTTATTTCCGTGTTTTGTTTTGTTGCTGGTTTTTCATATTTTTTTTTTCCCTGGCACATGACAACCATTCAAAGGGGCCTTGTCAGACAGGGACTCTGGGAAAAAAAAAACAGCAGAATGAAGCTGGCCAAATCAAATCCCAATTATGCTTGCCTGCAGAGCAACAAAACAGCTCCTGCACAGTTTGGCAGTTTTTTTTTTTATTATGAAAACAGTATTGCGCCAGAAGCTAACCTTTCATCATATTCTAGTTGAGATGGAAACGCAGCAGAAAGGTGAAAATCACAGCAATTTTACAACAGAAAACATCAGTTTATGTACAGTATTCAGTAAGCTACTATTTGTTGTATTCCTTTTTCTTGCAACACAGTGCTTCCCTCTGTCCTCTGGAGCAGAGCGAGTCTTTCTGATAATCCCACCGAAAGCTCACAATGAGGATTGACCGGATGTTTAAAACAGAATACAAATCCCATCTGCTTACAAGATTTTCATCTAATTTGACTTCTATATGTGCACAGTTACAGTTGGACAAAGATGTCTGTCAAATCCATAACCATAACCATAACCATAACCATAAACACATGTATCATCTCTAAAACGTCTAAGTCTAGTTATTGTGGGCTCTACCCTGCATTGTGGCGTTATGTATTCCACAAACACTGCTTATATTGTTTAAATGAATTGACCCCTGCAGTTACATTGTGTGTTTTAATGTGTCACTTTCCAGTTTAATGCCTGACAAACGTTTAAATCAAATCTCATAAACAACAACTAAAAGGGCATGCCAACATGTGAGCAGCTCTATGCCTGACTACACTTGTGCAAATTAAATTTAAAAACTAAAATGGCAATTGGGTATGAATTCTATAGTAGGCCTGCATGCGTAACTAACATTTTGCACCACAGACTGTGGTGTGCTGCACTGTTTGCTGGGCCTAGAAGGCCAGCGGGCCTCATTCATCTCCAAGTGCAAAGCCAACTGAAGACAAAGCCGCATCATTAGCATCATCCAGCATTGCATGTTTTCTTTGGAAGTTTGCCCTTTTCACTGAGTCTTCTGTGGTCGTTTGCAGTATTCATTAAGGAATTGTGCGCATGCATCCAATCTGGGCACTATGAACTCCTCAGAGTGTTCTGCATGTCTGTGTGTGCACTCATATGATTGTATGATTGCATGTGTGTGTGCTTCTGTGGGGATTTATTTTCATGTTTGTGTGTCTCGTCATCAACAGTGTTTTTGTGTGTGTGTGTGTGTGTGTGTGTGTGTGTGTGTGTGTGTGTGTGTGTGTGTGTGTGTGCGTATGTCTGTCTGTGTATGTGTGTGTTTATGTTTATGTGTGTGTATAGCTCATCAGAGCACATGAGGGAACTTTCTGTTGACATGGATGCTTGATGACAGACCCCCAGCCTGACTGAAGCGGTCATCTCCCAGGTACTGCAGGAGGAGGGGGGGAGCAGGGGACCAGGGGACAGCGACGCTGAGCCTGTCAGGGAGGGTCATCCTACGGTAGAGCCCCTGCATACGATCAGACATGAAAAACAGATGACACACTTCTCTCTTCCCTGCAAATCAATGTCTAATTTCCCCCTCCCCTCACTCTGCAACACTCATCACAATCCTTGTGCATGCGTAATGACTAATGACTAATGACGCACAGTGATTCAGATGGCCTCAAAATTTCTTCAACAAATTCCTTTTGTTATTTTCTTTCCTCATTTTTCGCTTTTCATCCCCCCCCCCCCTCTATCAGCCAAACCACAAACGCCAGCCCGGCCCAGCCCTCGGTCCCCCTTGTTACTGCACATCGCTCTCACTCAGAGAGGAGGGCATGCAGTATATATGATCCGTGCTCTCAGTATGCCCCGAGGCATGAATTAGTTTTCTCGTGCCCTTCCACACAGCACCCAACTCTCTCCCTGGTAATGGCAGCTGGTTAGAGCCGGGGGCGTGAAAACGGCCCTTCGTGTGTTTGATGGTTGTTTCTTTAGAGGAGGGAAATGGTGCTGGGCATGGATAATTTCACCAGGTTAACTATAGTGACCTCAAGGTAATTGTCATCGGAAAGTGCTGTCATAAGCTTTTCAGGTCTCCTTCTTGCCTCTTATTTCCATATCATTTGCAACCTTGTAGAGAGTCCACATTTAGACTGATTTTACTTTTATTTGCCTGAATGTTGTAAAACTAAATGAAATAGAAATGATATGTAAAGAGATAATGAGTTTCTGATGAATATGTATGTTTTAATGGTCTAGAAGATCTGCATAAATACAATTAGTATCATGTACAACTGTAAATAATCTACCTTGTTAACACTAATTAGTTGATGCTGTTCTTGTTTAATCAAATAACTATCATAATTCAAATGGATAACTTATTCTTGACTTCACCTGATCTCAGGTAAACTGAAATAAACGAGTTGCACTCACAACGATAATCTGTTACACTTCTGAATAGACACAAGTCTTTCAGTTGTGTGCTCATTTTCTACCTATGTCTTTAGTATATGAAGCACAGGCTTTAAGCATATGCTCGATGTACTCGGCCTATAGGGTGAACTTCAAGGGAACATCCAGTTCATTACATACTGTGCATGTAAATAAGAGATTAAGCATTTCCTCCTGATCGATTGAAAGAAAATGCCAACTCAACTGACAGTGGAAATCCTCCAGTACCTGGGGCATGCATAATTGGAGGGGAGTAGGCCCTTGTCAAATGGAGTTAAATCATTCAGTCATTTTAATCGTTCTGAGGAAATGCACTTTTCTCTCAATTTATACTAACATTAAATCTATTTTCTAAGGAAATTATTATATCAACAAAGTTAATGTTCACTACTTCAGTAGAATATTACTTTGCATATGGTGGTGGTGAGCATTTAATGAGAAGGGGCAAATGGTGTATATAGGCCAGTATGCATAATGTACAGGATGGCTACACTTTTACTGCTTGATAATGCCTAGTAAACTGAAAAGCTAACATTTTTTATTTCCTGTTTTGGACATTTTGTTATCAGAGGTGGAATTTTTTCTAACCATTTTTCTCCATTGCCATTTGGGTTGCCAAAACTAGTGGTAGAAACTGGGGACTGTAAGTGCATGTTATATTATATCGTAATCCTCGTATAGTTTTATACTGGCAAAATGGGAGTGGTCCAAGAAAACTTCTTTGCCAATTTGGTATTAAAATTGGAAATATAAACACAAGATATGTATTAGCCTTATGCATTTGAAAGAGTGAGAGACAAAGTTTTGTAATAAGCTTTTCACAGCAAAAGAAGACATTTTGGAATGAAACCTACTGTATAGGCCTACATGACTTAGAAATGCTCCAATACATGTTCATTGATACATGATTTGGTTTTACTACGTGTCCTTGGAATCTAACACCACTTTCGCAAACACCACTTGCCATCCTAACTAAATAGTATCTGAACATATAGTGTTGTTTATGCTTTGAAGTCCTTAACACGAGACCATAAATCACTGCAGTATAGTCATTGTCTTAAAGAATCTTTTTTTTAGATTCCCATAACGTTACTTTAGCCGTGGCCTCTAAAAACAACATTAATTGTATGTGGGATTTTTTGGTTATGAAACCCCCCGGTGGCAGCGCAGGGAGTCGTCCACGCCAGGGAAAAAGCTTGTGAATTAGCGGCACGACCGGATGAGGTTGCAGTGTGGCTGAAGCTTTGACAGTAGCTTTGTACTGAATGATTGTTCTCCAGACAGCTGGCTGAGGTAGCGGTAGCGGCGCGCTCAGCGCGTTGTCTGAAAGCCCAAAAGGATATACTGGTGCATCATCAAAGTCCGGCAAGCCTTCGAAGTGTCAGCTAGAGATTAAGCTCTTCCAGGGTGAGGGCAACGTCTCTGATCACTCAATTCAATCGATAGCATTTGAATAAAGCAACGAGAGATCAGGCATGGTATTTCAATGCGCCTCCATGACTGGTTTCAAATTCGAAAACTGGGTTTTTTTTTTCAGGAAGTGTGACAAACACTATCAATCACAAGTTATAGCCACCACTAGTTAGATGAAGTTGATATTAGCCTATATAGGACACATCTGTTTGCTGCAACTCAGCCAAACTTTAATCAATTCTCAAGTCACTATATTTTTAGTCTCCCATGTTTTCGTTGGTAGACAACTGCCTCTTACATGTGTTTCCCGCTCATGGTGAGAGGCTTGTTTAATACAACTCTTCTCTGAGAGGAAAACATAGATTTACATAAACAAATGAAAGTCAACAAACAAATCAAACTTTGGAAATACCCTTAACAACAGAAATGGTCTATTAAAAATGGTCTAATACTGTATATTACTGTTACTTAGGAAAGTGATGCATTTAATTGCAATCTTTCAGAGGAAGTAGTAGGCTACTAATACAATCTCACCCCTTTATAGCATCCACTGTAGAAAACTTGTCTCTCCAAGCTTCAAGTTCAAGGACAGGTCTGCAATACCCAGAGAGAGGCCTGCTGCCTCTGACCTTGGCTCCGAATGAGAGAAATGTCTGGGGAGCGTTTCACGGCTGGATTGAGCTTAGACAGGAACGCTAACCCTGTGCCCTCAGTTTCCTAGATCAATAGAAGGTGACGCAGTTCGTGTTCTTGAGCTGAAATCATCTTCTTAACCTCTCCGGCTCTCACTGCTCATCTGACAACTGGCTTGTGTTTTTAGTATATGGAAAATAATTCATCTTTAGGTGTGGACGTTGGTGTATGCATTACAGCTCAGAGTCCCATGGCCTTAACTATCATTGAAATGTACATATTTCTCAGATCTCATGTTTGATCTGAAATTGAATTCCCAAAGAGTCTTTTATTTTGGAATTTGTCCCCATTCATTTATAGATTATATTAGTGTAAGATATTCAGACCTACACAATTTAGATTTAGGTGTAAACAATGTTATTAAGACATGCAGAACAGGCACATGTTGGAGTCCTTCAGTCCTGGGCATTAAACTTATGACCTTGACTTTGTCTGCACCTTCCCCCACCAGTTGCATGATGGGAGCCCAGGACTTCTCCTAGTGGTGAAGATCTCCTGGCACGTCGGCCGCCATGTCTTCTCCTGATCTCATCCCACTGCGGGGTTTAATTGCTAAAAGCTAAAGCCTTGCAAGACATGCCTATTATTAGCCTCCATGTTTAAAGCCTTTTGCCTGGTCAGATGGTCAACGCTCGAGGCCAATGTGTCACACGGCATGGGCACCAGAGGTAGCCAAACAATGCCTATCGAGGACCAGGTGCACCTCCGGTAAATTTGGCCCCTCTCCTCTGTCGAGGGCAACAGAACGCCCTGATAGATGTGGTGCCGGTGGTTGCGAGACACCCCGACTCGCTATAATCACCCCCGTGGACTTGAGCACTGCCCTCTCCATGGCCCATGTGAGCAGTCAGGACAGCTGCTAGTCAGGGGCAACTTGGTGCCCTTGAATAACTCCTGCTGAAAACCTTACAAAGAGCAAGGAGGAAAAGAGAAAGAGAGTGGAAGAAACGTTCTAAAAAAAAAAAACATTTCTCAGCTTGTCAGTTTGCAGTATGTATGGAAAAAATAAGAAAAGTAAGCAGATTGCACTGCCAGCATAATAGCCCCATATTTGTGTTTGTCATGCGAAAAAGGCCCTGTATGCCAACGTCCTTGAATGAATCTGATTGTCTCTGTAATGATGTTTTCAAGCTGACTGCTTCTACAGTAGAGAGGCAACTTTATCATTCTTTCGTTATCCTCCTCTCTTTCTCTCTCTCTCCCCCTCATTCTCATGGTACTCGGGCAGCCCTCCAAGTGGGGGGAAAAGCGCTCTATTGCATTTGCTGCTCTGGCAAATAGCAAATTTGCAGTAATGCACACTCAGAATAAGCATTGTCAACCCATCCTAAATGAGTGTCTCTGCCTCCATGCTTGAGTTTGAGACTCTACTTACTGTTTGTCCCAAAGGGGAAAAAAACAAACGAAACCCAGAGAATAATTGGAGTATTGCTTTCATACTGTCTTTCTCCGATCCTTTCAGGACATTTCTATCACTTTCTTCTCAAGCTAAATATAATAACATCTCAGTTAAATTATAGTATAATCTCAGTACTGGAGAATAAATAAGAAAATGACTTAAGTTCAAAGAAAGCATATTTTAAGATGTCCTCAGTGTGTAACTGATCATAACAAGGATCTCTTTGTGTTGCGATGGACATCGATGGATTACCTTTTTGCTAAACAACCTCAGTATACACAAACACTAGATCAGTGTCAATTTAATATCTGCAACTCAACTGAGGGGATGAAATATCCTATTTTAGCCTGTGGATTTTATTCTGAGTATTGAGTGACAGTTTTTTAGATTTTGCTGCAGAGTGAAAGCTCCATAATGGTGAATCACTGTGTTTTTTTGTATGTGAAATATCTGCAGTTGATGTCATTTCTTAAAAATAAGACACCCTTGTCTTTCATCTAACTGACACGCTGGTGTATTGTATGATTAATTGACACTCCTATAATACATGATCTGGCAGGAAAGCAAGCGAGGAAAGTCCGCATGGTATTTATTTTTGATCCTTGCCCACTATGCCAATGTGTAGTAACACAATGAGAGAGGTGGGAGGGAGAGGGGGGTGGGATCTGGAAGCACAGAAGGTTGCAGTTGTTATCTGTTTTGAGATGAAGTTTTTGGGTTAGGATAAAGGAGTGGAATGCCCTTGTTGGATATAAGACACTCGGATGATGAATTGGTCTTGCCTTGTTAATACCATGGCTGTGAATCTTTCAAAGTAGATGGCATGTTCTTTACACAAAGACGTTTCACTTTTTTTTCCGCTCGCGTGGATCAAATATTCCTTGAATTTAAAATGATGCTTAATCCCTGATGATTCACAAAGTGGTAATATTGTATATTTCAATGAACATAAAGAACAAATATAGAATATAAGGAGGCTTTGCCAAAGCTTTGTATGCATACACCTACATGCGTGCTGTGCTCCTGTGTACTGTATACATTCATACAGGAGGAGATTAATACATACTGGGGGGGGGGGGGGGGGGTTGATGGTGTGGGCAGCTCTGCGCCCGCCGCTATGACAGCCGGCGGTCTCTAGGACCCTGAGTGAGTACCGGCTGGTCAGCTGGCAGACTGGTCGGCCGGTCAAAACCCTTTTACTCACGGGCCGCAGGAGCAGGGGAGGGGGTGGAGTGGTCTGGGTGGGGGCACACCTGAACCCTGGCCTCCACACTGGGCAGTGGGCCCTGGATCCACTGAACCGCGCCGACCTCGCCTTCCACACAGCGCTCCTGGGAGACCATTCAGGCGGCTTTTGGGGAAACAGCCGAGCCACTTTGTTAACAGAGACAGTGCACGTCTCACTCCGAGTCCGTGCAGCAGATCTGTCCACAATAAAACACACAGGCACATTAATATAGACACATTTAAATACCATACAAACATGTTTTACCTATGGAGAATATTATATAGTATGCTGGATTTCACTTATATACTCAGACAACTTCAAACACTAGTGGATGGCACTGCCCATGTTTGCCAGTAGAGAGATCAGTAGAGTGGCTGTTTTATTTTGGTCAATATCTCCATCTTGTGGACAACCACACTGCTTTAAAATGGAGACTCAGTGTAGGTCAGAGGACTAAAAGCGTTTTGCCTACGTATTTCTCAAAGAATTTTATCGTGCTACTGAAATGTATGTTGTGAAGATAAAACCACACTTGTGTTTAAATCTCCAGAAGTGCAAAATGGTCAACCTGAAGATTGAGAGGATAAGAGAAAGAGAGAGCGAAAGAGAGAGAGAAGAGAAAAAAATGAAACTTAGACACTTCGAAGAGTGAAGTCAATTGTGTATATCTTCACACACTCAGGGTCAAAGAGGAAATAGGATGAGTTTATCATTGTTGTCACTTTATGTTTTTGGTTGGTTAGTCAGGTTCCTCTTATGGATTGGCTTCTCGGATGAAGGCACAGGTGAACCCCACTGAAAAGAAAAAAAATCTCATTCTTTTATTCTCTCTCTCACTTCTCTCTCTCTCTCTCTCTCTCTCCCTCTCTCTCTTTCTTTCTCTCAACGAGCCCCACTTTTTAATATGCAACATCTGTGCCGGGAGAGTATTCCAAAATGGCTGTTCCTTGGAGGATGACGGTAGAGTCTGTTGAAACTTGGGCTCGGGCGTTTGTAACTGCGAGGTTATACACAGATGTTAGCGTTCACAATGTCACTTTGTCCTTTGCTACAATGCCCGGGGAGGACTATTTTAGGGAGAGATAGAGAGCGAATGAGAGAAAGAGAGAGAGAGAGAGACTGATAAAGATAGTTTCCCACCTGTACTCTCCACACAGGTCCCCTCGCCATCTCACTGTAATGATATCACACTTGACTTGTTCTGCCTGGTCGGCCTCCGATGAGGTGGGGTTTTCCTGGAGGTCATCTGGGTCATGTCTCTAAAAATTCACACAGCTGAAGTATGGAGTGCATAAGCATTCTCTTGCACTTCCTGCGCATGCCACTTTTGGCGCACCATGAAATGACCGCCAGAGTCACTCCAAAATGCCTTTTAAAATGGGTGCCCTTGAAGAGAGACAATCCCACTTCTACATCCCGAGTCTTTCATCAGCACATTAAAGCATAAGGGGATCTTTTCAGTGAGGTCAAGTTTTGGTTTTTAAAAAGGGGCAATATTATGAAGGATACTCCAGAATTTAGTCATTTTTGTGACTTTTTGTGTCTTTTTTATGCTCAACTTTGACTTTAGAAATATTGCATGAAGGATGAAATGAATTTGAAAATTGTCTTTTATCACATCACATGATCTGACAGTGATATCGTCCTTGTCAAAGCATTTCTAACTTGTTGGTAAGACATGCACTTTGCCATCTTGATTTGCCTGTGTCCAGACAGATGCAACTTCAGTTTAACTGAAGTGTGCTCCTTTTATATGCCACATTACGACAATTAGTCACATCCTGAAAATAGAAATGGATTGCATTGCATGTTCATCTTGGAGGAACATATATTTCATGCCATGTTATGTTGGTATGACTCCCTGATGTCCTTTCATGTATTTGTATCAAGTCACCACATCAGAGTTGACTCATGGACTGGGTTGCATGCGTGACAGCAGACAAAGACTTTGCCATGTGAAACGGAATGCCTAGAGAGGGAGAGAGAGAGAGAGAGAGAGAGAGAGAGAGAGCACTCAAGTCAGACAGATTTCAGCATTCTTGTTGCCTCCATTACTGATCCTGAACTTGCATTGGCTAAATGTCACACTGCTGTATTAATACTCAGTCCTTTTCACAGAACAAAACATGCCTCTAAACGGAGAAGCCTTAATTTGATGAGTCCTTGTCTTCCAAATGATTCCTTCCATTTTCAGAAGGAGCGAGAAAATGAGACAGAGAGAGAGAAAAAAAGAGATAGGACAGAGAGAGGGAGCAGAAGAAGAGAGCGCATAAGAGACCAAAACACAAAAGAAGACAGAAGAAAGAGAATGAAGAGGGACGATTCTTCTTTTTGTGAGTGAGAGTGTGTGTGTGTGTGTGTGTGTGTGTGTGGACACGCACAAAAAAGAAGACATTCATATTTAATGTTCATCATGCGGCTGGGTTTGAGCATGGAAGATGCTTCTGCTATTTTTCCCACACCCCTTGAGCCAAGTCCTTGTGACAGCTCTCCGCTGCATCCCGGCAAATTATCCGCATGAGCTCCCGCGAACAAAAACAGCCCAGTGCGGGGGAAGCGAGGGCCGAGCCACAGCGGCAGCCCCGTGATGGGGAGACGCGTCACTCCGCATCAGCCCCGGACGTGTAACTCGCATCATCTCAAGTGGAGAAGAACATGAATACTACAGAGAGGGAGCCATGGAGGGAGAGAGGGAGAGGGAGGGACAGAGGGAGGGAGAGAGGGATTAAAAAGGAAGACAAAGAGAAGAGAGAGTCCCAGTGGACGCCTACAGTGACCAACACCACCACCCTCGCCCTGTGGGGTAAAAGAGAGAGAGATAGGTGAAAGAGAGAAAGATAGCCAGCCACATGGGCGGATGGTGCTGAGTGACCATGAGCCGACTGCCTCCTCCCCAGGACCTGACACATTAAGAGCTGACCGCCACAATGGTGTCAGGCCCATGTTTGTTTAGAGTAAAAAAAATCCTGCTGTGTGTCAAAAGCTTTTGGCTGCATGCAAGTGTGTGAGAGTGTGTGTGAGAGAGAGAGAGTGTGTGTGTGTGTGTGTGTGTCTGTGTCCATATATGTGTGTGTGTGTGTGTGTGTATGTGTGTGTCTCTCAGCTAGACAGAGAAGGAGGAGGAGGGTGACCTGTGATGCAGTCGGTCAGTGAGACCAGACACCACTCTGTCTGTACCACCTGAGAGGGCCAGCCTGAGTGTGTGACGGGATACTGCAAACGGTTTCCATCTTTAATGAGTTGAATTTGAAAAATGTATAAAGATATTCAGGGAAAGAGGAGACAGAGTAGGGAGGAGAGAGAGAAAGAGAGATGATGGAAGTCACTTAAAAGGTCTATAATTGACTTTAAACAGAACATGAAACCCAAAGGCCTTTTAATTGCTCTGTTGAGTGAATTCATCTAGTGTATGCTCAACACTCGGTGAGTGCTCTAAGCACCTTCACCACATCAGCACGCAGAAACACTCGTGCACGGGATGAGATCTGCAGGAGAATATGTTATTCTCCAGTAACATTTTTATTCTCTGCTTCCTCCATCTCTTTTTGGGGAAGCGTGGTCCCTCGGCGAGGGGGAATGTCTGAGTTGTGGCTCCCTCGGCGCAGAGCACACTTTCTGTACTTCTCAGTCTCACACATGCGCTCCCTCTGAGTGTCGCTTTGCCAGCCGCGCTCCCGGGGAAAGAAGACAAGCAGAGGAGGTGTGGAATCTGGCTCCAATCTGCTGTAACGCTCAAAACCGCCGCGCCCTCCAGGGGGGTCGTGTTGTTGATGTTTACTGTGCAATCCATTAGGCACTCAGAGAAAGAGAGAGGGAGAGAGGGAGGGAGGGAGGAAGAGAGAGACCCAGCCACTCTTCAGCAGCCCACAGACGTCTGCTTGGAGGAGCCCTCGGCCAGACAGGGCCACATACTGCCCCCTGGTGGTTTCGCAAGAGCGTGGTGAGGAGGAGGGGGGGGTCTGGTCGGCCCTGTCCACGGCTCTTCCGAGACCTGATTAGGCGCCATCTCTCCTTCTGGCCTCTTTCTCAAGGATATGAGCTGACGCTTAAGGAGAGATGGAAAATTGAGTATCGCCAAAATAAACTTGTCTTCCAAGATGTATGCTCACACGGCCACAAATTGGCCTAAATCTAAAGCTATATACATAGATATCCTTTCAATTATCCACCACCACCTGGATAGCATGGGGGGTGAAAGCCCAAGATGCATTCATTAAGTTATATCAGGAACTCATTGACAGGACCATTAATGTTCTGCTTGACATCATCAAGCGAACACCAAAGGCGTACAAAGAGTTTCACTCCATCCAAGGAAACGTAACTATTTGCCTCACCACACAGCAACACATAGCCTGTTTGCTCATGTAACTAACACATGATTAATTTTGTGTTTCCTAGTTACAGTACATAGCATTTATTCAAACACAGGAAATCCAGTATGAAATCATGTACTGCCTTCCTAATGCACTCTTTGTGGATTTTGAGTATAAGCGGCATATCACTGGAATGAAACAATAAAGAGCTCATTTCCATTTTTAGTGAAAAAGGAAACATGCAATGGGCTTTAGGTTTAAAAATAGCAGCAAAGAGCTTTTAGAGAGCATTATTATTCATATATTTTACAAGAATATCCATCTTTATGTCATTTAGTAAATGCACAGACAGACTCAGACAAATCTATTTTCATAAACACTTCAGATCAGAGGCGGTGGTTGCATCCTGGACCGTTCAGCGCAGGATGAAAAGCCCCAGCGGCAAATCAGAGAAAGGGAAGTGCCCTGATTGAGAGACCTTTTTTAAAGTCTTTGTAATGCAGGGTTTTGATTATGATGCAACAGAATATTCAGAACCCCAAATTTAACCCTGGAATAAAAAGTTTATTCTGTTGTTACTGATACCATTTTTATTAGTGATGATGTGTCAGGTAAAGTACAGTATGCCAATATGTAATTTTAAAATAGTATTTGACTTGAAATGTGTTGATATATATTTGATTATTCCAAGAGTTATTTTAATGTTATTCCAAGGTTGTTTAAGTGATGTTTCATTAGATAATTGCAAAATTAGTCAGGACATCCATATAGCTGTTCCTGTTTCGCACATTACAAATATGCTGTGTTTTATTCAACAGAGTTACTCTCATAAAGGTCTGACTGACCGAAACATCAGTTTATCAATAAACCGGCCCTCTATGTCAAGTCAGCAGTGTTGTGCTTTTCATTTTTTTTTGGTTACTTTGAGATTATTCCAAGAGCACCAGCTATGGGAATTACAATAAGATGCCTGCATTTATTTTATGTTTCCTCATTTCATGTTGTATAAAAAGTATTTTTTCATTTATATTTGGCCTTCGGCCACTACCACATTCAACAGTGGAGCACACAATACATACTGTATTCGTGTGATATTTGCCCAAAGGTATTTTCCTCTCCTAAAAATAGCTTGGAAAGAGAGGAGAAAGAGTATCACAAAGCACGGTCCTTGCATTCACAAGAGTAGATGATGGGCCAACTAGAAAAGTGTCTTTGCTGTAGCCATTCCTCATGCTACTGTGTAAACATTTGTAAAATTAATTTCCAGTATCACGGCACGGTAGTGCTCAAGCAAAACCTTGAATTAAAAAACGAAACAAAATGCAATGCTCTTTTCTCATACATATAAATATCAAGTGTAAATATAGAGTTTGTAATACAAAAAATACAAACACGTGTGGTACTTAAAGATGGCAAAACACACAGAACATTTATATTGCTTTATGAACACATTTAAAAGTAATTGAGATGAAGTAAGCCTTAGGTGTTAGAAATAGACACACAATGTCATGTTTGCACACGTAAGTACTATTATTCTGATGGAATTCTCTGTGTGATATAAATATACACAATCCTCAAACAATTCAATGAGCAGAGCCAATAGCATTTTAGGCTTCAGTTCAAATAGTTTTGCTATAATTGGGGAATTAAATAGACCTGTATGTTTAGGCAGTTTAGAAATCTATTTCTAGTATATGTATATATTTGTAAAATTATTGTCAGTTCTGGCCTAAAGCCCTGCACCAGTAAGAAGTTTAGACACACACACAAACAGGCACAGGCAGGAACACGAGAGAGAGAGAGAGAGAGAGAGAGAGAGAGAGAGAGAGAGAGAGAGAGAGAGCTGCTTCTACCTGCTACCACACTCTGGGATCAGGAGTGGTTGGTGCTATCAAAGGAGCCTCATACCAAAATACTCCCAGAAATAACAGAAATAGTACAAGCACCACAGTTGCAGGGACCACAAAATATTCTCATTTAACAATTATTTTGTAAAATTTCTAAATCAGTGCTTTTTATATAAAAAAAAAATACAGACATTTCAGAACAATAGTATGATTGTTAAAATCGTAATCGTAAATCTGTTGTTGGACATTTTTTTTTTGGAGATGGAGAATTTTCTCCATCTCAAAGGCTAATATTATGTTATACTAAGGTACACATGAAATTCTTTGTCTGACTGTATCAGTAACTGCAGTAACACACTTATAACCACTAGAGGGTAGCATTGCAATGCATTAGTCCGGAGACACGCGCCACTGCTACCAGGTTAACTGATACCCTGATAAAAAACCCACCAAATAAACGAATGTATCCTCCAAGTTTTAATAGTATCACCTTTAACATGTGATAAAAAACATGTGCTGTGTGTGATTATGCTATATATTTGACTTTACAGCACATGGTTCAAGTTGATTCCATTCACGGCTTACACACATTCCATACTAGAGTTGTCTACCATGTAGTGTTTTGCAGATGCATGCCTGTAAGATGTGCATCTGGCTCAGGTGGTTAGAGCAAGGCATTAACAACACCTAGGTCAGCTTTGACACTCAGACAGCTCACATACTGAAAATGTTTTATCTGCACAATACTGTAAGCTATGTTGGATAATTTAATTTCAATGCAAGTATTACTAACCTTATATTAAGATCAATAAATCTATTTGCCATTATTTTTAAGTATAAAGAGACTTACCTAGCGCTCTCTCGAAAGATAATTTTGGCTTAATTTAATAAGAGTTTGACTTATTTTAGGGAGTCTTATCTAGACAAATTTGCTTAACACACTTGCAGCCAAATTTGCTTGTTTTATAACAAATTTGCTTAACACACTGGCAGACAAATTTGCTTGTTTTCATGATGAGACATCTTAAAATAAGTCCAACTCTTATTAAATCAAGTCAAATGATTTTACGAGAAAGCACTAGTTAACTATTTTATACTGAAAATAATAACAACTAGATTTGTTTGATCTTGATATAACACTTGGTTAGATTCTATTAGATAAGCATTTTCTACAGTTAATGTAATGTAAATGTGTAGAGACTACTTGTACAGAAACAGATAAAAATAGGAAAGAGGAACAGACTGAGACAGAAGCAGGTTTTAGTATGTATGGAAAATAATGTAGATGCAAACTGGGGGGGGGGGGGGGGGGCAGGGTAGGGGTTTATGGTCATTCTCTCTCTCGCTCTCTTCCACTTGCTTCCTAACTTTCAACTGTCTTTCTAACTGTCCTACCACCCCCCACCCCCCTCCCCGCCCAAAAAAGCCTTCTATCTCTCTCTCACACACACACACACATACACACACACACACACACAAAAGAGGTGAGAAAAGAATTCCGTTGGACCTGATCATATGCTTACCACTTTCAAATGACCTCCATTTCCTGCTTGTTTTGGTAAATCTAGATAAGACACTTTCCAGTGGCACGTCCACATCCACACACTCCCATTCCAAATCAGCTCACTGGACCATGCTGATGGGAGGTCGAAGGGGTCTCCCTGTGGAAAGCCACTGTTTCCGCACATCAGAGAGCAGAGGAAACAGCTACTCTGCCTGAGGCCACAGACTCTGCCCACTCATGGAGCGGGAATACTTAGCTGTCCCTCTGGCCTACGGAAAACAGGGCTGGGCAGGTACGTGATGTGGACAGCCACAGAGAGGCCAGGTCTGGCAAATGGATGACCGGCAGCTCATTTTGTGTCTGTGGACAGTCACTGAGCATATTGTAGGGATCTGAGACTTTGATAAATTAGCTCAGTAGGAGATAACAAGCTCATTGAGAGGCATGACAAATGCTGAGCGAAGCCCAATACAAATGTGTGGCGATGAGTCAATAACTCGCTCTTGCTTAGTGACAGGGTCTTTTTATGACGAGGCTCCCTGTCGTGACCAGATAAAATTGCCAGTGAGGTGGTGTATTTTTAATATTCATGTGTGCGTTGTTCATAGCCTTTTGTATGCAGCCCTGTTGTGTCATGACTGTTTTAGTTAGTTAAGCTGTTGCCACACCATACGGTCATTACAGTCTTATTTATTGCTTTTCCTGCTGATGCAATCATGGCCAAATAAGAGGAACTATGAGGCGCAGGTTGCTCATCACCACCTTCCAATCCTCACATACAAAATGAAATGAATAACAGGAAAGCCCATTCAGTCACAATATCACAGCACCACTCTTATTACCCTTACAGATTGTCTTGGTCATCATAGTTGGGTTTTGGGTTCATATGCACACGTATACATATGCACATGTAACACTAACAATGAGTATAAGTATATATAAGTATATACTCTTTTGATCCGGTAGTGGAAATTTGGTCTCTGCATTTATCCCAATCTGTGAGTTAGTGAAACACACTCAGCACACAGTGAACACACAGTGAGGTGAAGCACACACTAATCCCAGCGCAGTGAGCTGCCTGCAACAACAGCGGCGCTCGGGGAGCAGTGAGGGGTTAGGTGCCTTGCTCAAGGGCACTTCAGCCGCTCCTACTGGTCGGGTTCGAACCGGCAACCCTCCGGTTAGTCCGAAGCGCTAACCAGTAGGCCACAGCTGCCCAGTGCCTAATGATCCACATATACATTCAAAGTGTTTCATTCATCAGGGCATACCAATGTTTGGTGAGCCTCCACTTGCATGCAAATAAATGTGACCAACATGAACTCAATGCAGTTGGTTTACCCAGAACCAGAGAGAGTTGCAACATTCTTTGATGTCACCGCTACAGTTCCAAAACTAACTGGCATGGAAAAGTGCCGCCATCTTTTTCCTATGGGAGTCGCCACTCTGTTTTCTCCACCGCTCTGGGTTTACCCCTTGAACTGAAAAAAACAAAAAAAACAATTGTTGTAGATGTCGTCAAGCATGTCAAAATCAACTTAGTATGTATTTTCTGCAGTGAGATTGAGGAAGCATTCTTGTAATGCGCTGTGGCAACATTCCTGTCAAACAAGAAATCATTTGAACAACTTGGAAGCAAATCACACACCCTTTATGTGATGCTCAGCTAGCCCTTTGGGGCCAAAGCTACTTTCAGTGTACCGGTAAGTTTATTACCTTTACTGTTAATTTTTTATCTTGGTCATTGCAAGGGCCATTACATGCTATATCTTTTTTCAGTGATGTACCCCCTGTGAAATATTTTTTCAGCCAAGTACTGTACCCCCTAACCAGCGCAAAGCATTTTTAGTTGAGAAAAAAAAGACTTAAAACAGAGCACTGTGCCATCAGTGTCTAATTTATTAAACTTTGGAACTGATAAACACATACAAAATTTAAACATTTGGAAAAAAACTATTTTGAACATTTTACATTTTAATAATCCATTACTAAATTTATTACAAATGTCAAACTAATGTAGTGGAAACAGTGACCATAGCCTACTGAAATATCAAATTAATTTAATAAACTTATATTTTCCTGAAATATTTATTAAATAATTGTTTTTAAAGTATTTTTGCATGGATTCTACTTTTTAAATATATGTATATTTTAAAATATCACGTACCCCCTGGAGTGCCTTCACGTACCCCCATTTGAGAACCACTGGTCTAGGCTACCCATATCTGGGAAAGTACAGTATAATGTGTTTTTGCATTCATGTCACCAGGAAGCATGCCGTTAGAAATATATTTTCATATTGTGTAGGTGGGATTGTCTGGAATCTGACAATATAAGAATCATCATGGTGGGATACTCTATGGCTTAGCAATTTACAAAAATGTATGTACTGACATAAATATTTTATTTATTATAAATTGCTGTATTCATTGACATCACTCAACCATTAGATGAATAATGGGCCTTATACTCCTGCAGTATAAGGTGTGTATGTTGACCTGAAGTAACCTGTGCTTGCATGTGCAGATCTCATTTAGCCCAAGGCAGAGTTCTGTGAATCTGTGAATGCTGTGACCAACTTTTGATTTTTCGATATGGAAAGCGAAATCATTATTTTGGGGTGTTATTATGTTAGAAATTCAACCCAAAGTTGGAGACAATGTAGACATTTGCTACAGAGTGATGCTTTATACCGTCTGCTGTTTATTTTGATATACACCATTTCATGTGTTGAGTGAAGCGTTTGTGAAATATTCCACCGAGAAGAGAAGAATGGGATTGGACACAGATGCAGAGCTGTGTGCAGAATGCAAATACGATTACATGTCATGTTAATTCAAAGTTAATTTTCTCGCAAACCGTTTATCACAGTCCCATTTGAAAGCTGAGATCGTATGGTTTCACATGATGCATGTGAGCAATTGAAGTGAGATGAATAGGTGTGAAGTAGAGAAGTAGAGAAGTAATGGGAGCCCGGCAGCCAGCAGGTTTGTTTTCATTTGACAGAGCACATGTTTTCCCCCGGCAGGATGAGGGTTTGACAACCCATGTGGAAATTAATCTTGTAATGACCACACATGTTAGGAGCTGCAGCAGCCGGCGGGGGGTGGGGGGTGGGGGGGTTGGGGGGGTTGATGATGAGGTGTGCCTCCCGTGATTCTCACCTGGCTGGAAGACTCATAACAGAGACAGAGAGAGAGAGAGAGAAGATCTCTGTGTAGTGTGTCCCCCCTTTTGTGTGTGGGGTCCAGTCAAGCGGGGGGGCTACAGATCAAAACGAAAAACGATGGTTCCATGCTATCCATGTGGGGTTACATGCCCACCAAGTTTCGTGTACCCCGGTCTTTCAGTGTCCCGGGAATCATTGACGGAAATTTGGGCATGTGAAAAAGAAAAAAAAAAAAAAATCTGACTAAACCTATATGACCGCCGCTTCGCTGCGCGGCGGTCATAATAATTATGTCGAACTGTTTTATTTCATTGCATGGCTATTTGTTGCCCATTTTCTCTCAATGCAACCCAAATACTGGGTTAAGAAAACCCGACAACTGGTTATTTTAACTAGCAGTTCTGTTGATATAACCCAGTGGTTTGGGTTGAATCTATACCCAATAAACTGTGTGAATTTTACTCAACATTTATATAGTTATAACCCAGCACATTGGATACCCAGTGTACCCTTTACCCAGTCTATTGTGCCAATTTAACCAACATTGTGTTGATATTACCCAGCGTTTTGGGTTAGAATCATACCCAATCTGCTGGGTTTAATAATGTACCCAGACCATTGAGTTAGGATAACTCAATGTGGTGTTGGTCCAATAGTTAACCAGCGGCTGGGTTATATTTGGGTTATTTTTATTTTTATTTTGAGTGTTTATTTTTATTTTGAGTGTTGCTCAAGGGCACTTCAGCCGTGCCTACTGGTCGGGGTTCAAACCGGCAACCTTCCGGTTACTAGCGCTAACCAGTAGGCCACAGCTGCCTCATGTGTGTGTGTGTGTGTGTGTGTGTGTGTGAGAGAGAGAGAGAGAAGAGAACTATTCCTGTGAACACTTTGACAATGCATCATATGATTTGTCATGCCAATAAAGCATAATTGAATTGAGAGACAGAGAGAGATCTCTGTGTAGTGTGTGCCCCCTTGTTTGTGTGTGTGTGTGTGTGTGTGTGTGTTGTGTGTGTGAGAGAGAGAGAGAGTTAGTGTACGTGCATTCATATGAATGTGTCAGAGTCATAGAAAAAGAGAGTTGCGACACTCTTTGAAGTCGCCGACACGCGGTCACGTACGCTTCAACAGTTCCAAACAGCTCTTTGCGTGTAGTGTTATTTCAATGGGATAGACAGCAGCGAGTGCGTTATTGAACGGGAAACATTACAACAAGCCAAAAACGAGTGTTATTACGTGTTAGCATGTTTACATTATAGTGTCAATTACATATTGCGAGTATAATTGGTCTGCAACATCGATCTAAAACATGTTCTTTGGTAGTTCTAACATTGAACGTTTGTTTCCTTGCTGGACATAAGCTGCCTGTATCACGCTAAATATACTTTACTTACATTGTCAAAACGTAGGCTATGCATTTTGTATCCTTTTTGTGTGTGGACATCAGTGTTGGGAGTAACGGCGTTTAAGTATAACGGCGTTACTAACGGCGTTAATTTGTCAATAACGGAGTAATCTAATTAATTACTTTCCTCATAGTTACAATGCCGTTATCGTTACTGAGAATGTAAAGCGTCGCGTTACTACAATTTGGTTTAATGAAGCGCGAGGTGTCAAGCTTGGGCTTTATCAGCTCAGCTGCCTGGCGAGAGAGCACGAATGGGGATAATGATGACGCCGTTGCAAATGCGATGATGATTGGCTGGGTGGGCGGATGCCATGCTCACGCTGTCTCACTGCACGTTCTGACTTCCACCTATGACTACCTCTGAACACGCAGGACCGCAGCAATGGCGACGAGCCAGGGAAATTCGAAGGTAGCATTCTCAAACTGGAAGTACCGACACTACTTCTCTCTCGTTGAAATCAAAGGCAAGAATGTATATGTATCATGCACGCTATGCCCAGGGAAAAATATATTATCCACATCTGCCGCAAGCAACTCTAACCTTATGAAGCACCTCACATCTACACACGCGAACACGACGCTTGTTGCCGCTGCTGCTAACCCAGTTCCAAGCCCAACAGCTAGCGTGAGCTCCAGCGAAGGAGACGGAGCCACTACACTGAAACAAGCAACGCTCGATTTTTCTGGTCAGCAGCAGGTGACCAAGGCCGAGCTGAATACTTTGATTACAAGGTATGTCGTGGAAAACATGCTACCCCTGTCCACCGTGGAGTCGGAATCGTTCAGAGCTATCCTTTCTAAAATACAAATACGAGGAGGAGGTAGGGGGGTTGCCCCGTGCAGAAACACGTTTGCTAAATTCATTGACAGTGAATATGAAAAAATGGATATGGAGCTTAAAAAGATGTTTGAGGAATTAGAATACATTTCTACAACAGCAGACATCTGGACTGCCCACAATAAAAGTTACATGGGTGTGACAGCACATTGGATCAATCCAAATAACATGGAAAGAGAGAAAGCTCTTGCTTGCAGACGATTTAAGGGGCATCATACTCATGACGCCATTGCAGTTGAGCTTGACAATATACACTCAACATATGGGATAACGCACAAAATCACAGCAACAGTGACTGATAATGGGTTTAATTTTGTTAAAGCATTTAAGAGGTACCAGCCACTTGAGGAGAGTGATTATGAAGACGAAGATGACGTGACATTTACAGACATTAATGAAGCTCTACATGCAACTGATGATAATGATGGAGATGTTGTGATAGCTTTGCCCCCCCACAAGAGATGTGCATCACACACACTAAACCTAATTTCATGCACAAATGTTGACAAGTGGCTGCTGTCAAATACTGCAACAAAGGCTGTGTACAGAAGTGCTACTGCCAAATGTACTGCCCTGTGGAATAAGACCAGTCGCTCAACTTTGGCTACTGAAACGGTTGATGAGTTGGTGTCAAAAAAGCTGCTTGTACCTTGCACAACCCGGTGGAATTCCTTCTATGATGCCCTGGCTCAAATCACTGAAATATCCATGGTAGACCTGAACACCATCTCTTCCAAATTAGGACTAACAGCAATAACGGAAAGGGAACACCAGTTTTTAAAGGAGTACTGTACTGCGATGAAGCCCCTTACAGTTGCTTTAGATATACTTCAGGGAGAAGACAATTGCTTTCATGGAACACTCCTACCAACAATGGAGACATTAATGTTGAAAACAGAAGCCCTTAAAACTGGCCTGCAAATACTGAGGGACCTTCCTGACGCCATAATCACAGTAAGAACTTGAATTGAATATTTTATTATTTATTAAGTGAACACTGCTGTAGTACTCATAATAATAATAATAAATGCTACTACTACTAATTATTCTAATAATTATAATAATAATAACACTGATTTGTGTGGATACATACATTTAATGTGATTATTCTTATCATTTCAGGCTATCAAAACCAGATTTGCTGATGTTCTGGGAAACGAAGAGGCTGTACTTGCTGCCGTAACTCTTCCAAAATTCAAACTTCGCTGGCTGCGGTCACAGGACTTGAAGGATAAGGCTAAGGCAAGTTTGCTGGCAGAGTGCCGGAAGATTGACCTTGAAGAACCACAGCCAGGTACCAGCACATCTTCACATCATACAGATTCAGCCAAAGAGAGTGATTTCTTTTCTTTTGAGGAGGATGAGGAGGACACCTCCTCTTCTGCAGAAAACCAGGTGGCAGACTATTTTAGATCTTCAGCATAAAACTTCAACTCTCTGATTTTCTCTCATCAAGAAAATTTCACTACGTTACAATGCTGCTACTCCATCTAGTGCACCTGTTGAGAGACTGTTCAGCCTGGGCAAGCTTGTAGTCTCTCCGAAGAGGAACAGATTGTCAGACAAAAGATTTGAGAAGCTTCTCCTCCTATGTTACAACCACTGGTTCAGTCGTTGGATGAGAGGAGTATTTTAGTATAGATTAATGTATTGTTCACTGAGAATGAACAACATGTTAGTTAGATAGTAGATACATATATAAATGGATAGTGCTCTGTTTATTGTGCAATAACATACGGGTACAGAGATTTGCACTACTTAATGGCCAGATCTTCCTTCTGTTTCTTTTTACCCAAGTTTACATCTATGTGTCCTAGTTTTGCACTTGATTGTGAAGTGTGTGAATAACTGAATATTATTTATTTTCAATATTTAAATTGTATTACTTTACTGAATATTTAAGAGTTGGATAGTGCTCTGTTTATTGTGCAATATTATACAGATACAGATAATTGCACTAATTAAAGGCCAGGTTTTACTATGTTTCTTATTACCCAAGTTTACAGTTGTGTGTCTTGGTTTTGCACTTGAATGCAAAGTGTGTGAACATTATTTATTTTCAATATTTAATTTTGTTACTGTACTGAATATTTAAGAGTTGGATAGTGCTCTGTTTATTGTGCAATGGCATACAGGTACAGAATTGCACTACTTAAAGGCCACATTTTCCTTGGTTTCTTTTTACCCAAGTTTACATTTTTAGGTATTGGGTTTTGTACTTGAATGCAAAGTGTGTGAATATTATTTATGTTCAATATTTAATTTCGTTCCCTTACGGAATATTTAAGAGTAAGATAGTGTTCTGTTTATTGTGCAGTAGGCCTAATATACAGTTACACAGAATTGCACTAATTAATGGCTAGATTTTCCTTTGTTTCTTCTTACCCAAGTTTACATTTGTGTGTCTTAATTTTGCACTTGAATTTTATTTTCAATATTTATTTTGTATATGTTTTTATTTCTATGCATATCATATGGCAGGCTGCAATCTAAGTTCAAACTAGATGTACCGCATAGCGGTACAAAATATGACCGCCGCTCAGTCCTGTACATCCGTTCCGCGAAAATAAATCACACTTCAATTTGTCTCCATATTTTACTCCATCCCCCACTCTTGAAACTTTTGTGTATGCTTGTTTGGCATGCCTGAGTGTGTGTGTACGGCTGCACAGAGTGTAGCCTACTGGTGCTGAAAAGGTGAATAGATTGTAGAATAGCCAAAGAAGATGTAGCATTGTTATAAAACCTTTAACATCTCTAAACAATCACAAGTAGGGCAGTTCATCACAGTTCATCCATTGCAACTGGATTGATGAAAGGTCACTTACACCTGTAGGCTACATTGTATTTGGGAAAAGCAAAAGGTATCAGCATAATGTTATTTATTTATTTATTTATTTATTTATAAACAAAAACATCTCTGTCAGTTCCGTGCCGTTTTCAACAGCTATCAAAAACAAAGGTCATTTTTGGATGGATGGATTTTTTGTGAATGTTTCTTCTTCTACATAAGATTTTAGTCATCTTTAGTTCATGTAATACTTTATTGTCAATGCACAAATTAAGTAACAGTAGTCTGAAACGAAATGCTGTTTTACATCTAGTGGTGTAAATAACTGACATGTCCAAATGGGCCTTGATGAAATGCGTCGCTAGACTGTTCATACACATTTTAACGGGCCAAAGTTGAAGAGCTGTTGTCCGTTATTGTTTGTGCAAATATAGGCTGATTCATGTTCCCTTGCATTGTGTAACTGAGGTCCATGGCTAGTCTGGCTTTCACCAGACCAACCTCAATCTTTTAAGAAATCAAAAAATAAATAGCGGGCAGATCAGGCTGGGTTCACCAAGCCTAGTCCATAGGCACCCGATATTGTTCACGCTCTGGCTATTCTAAATGCAAAAATGCATCAGGGAGTTATGACAAAACTGTAACTAACACACTAGATCCTAATAGAAAGCTGTTAGCTTCCCTAAGCTACAGGTAGGCTTATAAGGTAGGCCTATTTACAACATAAATTGTCAATAGGCTATGCGACACAAATAAAATCTCCTTTGGAAGCCAATGGCTTACGCCTTACAGTATCAAGCGGACTTAAACTGCCATATCGTGGCGAAAAGTTGTAATAAAATTCACGCAGCTCCATGAGTCAAGGAAAGCGCAAATGAAGTAGGCTACCCACTTCTAAATGGGACCCACTACACAGTAGCTTAAGGTGTGTTGCTAAAGCAGCCATAATGAAATGAAGGTGTCATTGTTTGGATACTTCACACACACATGCTTTTTAATTTCACAGACTACAACTACCAAGCTGGAATCAAAGCACATCGATTCCCCTCTCACACCCTGCACCTCAGTCTCACGCATGTATAGGCAAAACTGTATCAGACCGGTGTAACATTGGTAAATCTTCCATTGCACAGAATGATTTTTGTAGCACATGCAACAAATGACAGTCGAAAGATACAATTACAGTGCTGCTATCAATTTGCTTGGTATAACCGCATTTATAGTTTTCTACAAATGCAATCAATCAAATTGGCCTCCATCATCACTCAACCAACGCTAACGGTGTGTTTCCACACAACGAAATTTCGCGTCGCTCTCATTGAGGTTGAATGGAGACGAAATTCGCCCTAGTTGGGCGAAATGAAAGCGAATCGCCGAGGCAGGCGAAACAAAGTTGGCCAAAGTTTAACTTTATTTAAATGAGGACCATTCGAGAACCAATCAGGTCCGCGTCTTTGTGTTTGGAGGCGGGAGTTACAAAAAAGTCTGACCAAGATGGCGGAGACTACCTGAGCTGTAACACAAAGGGTCTGTCTCATTTGTATGTGATTAAAATGTTTCTACACGAACATTGGCACTTGTATCAACACGAATTGTGGTTTATATGCCACACGAACTTAGTCAGAGCACATACACCACTAAATAGACCACTATATATGTTAGTTTAAGCACTCAATCTTTTTAGCTAGCTGACAGGCGAAATGCTAGTATTTTAGGACATTGGATTGCATTGTAAACCTAGCTAGACAGCTAGGCTACATGCTGCAACACAGGTATGAAATATATTATGTCTTATTGACCTTGTTGTTTCTATGAACATGAATTGTTGTTTATAGGCAACATAGTCTTAGTCGAGTCATAAAGACCCCTGGATATCTTCATTAAGTACTTAAACGTTTGAATTAGCTGATTAGCCTAATTAGCTCGCTTGCCACCACTGGCTAGACACTGCAGTCAAAAGGTTAGCGGTTTCGCCGTCACGCCCCCGAGGCGAAATTTCGCTGGCCGAAAATCGCGAGGTGTTTCGCTGTGTGGAAACACACCGTAACGGTAACATTACCTAGGTCCTTATTGATATTATAAGATTAACGTACCTGCAGTAAAAACCAAGCATGTCCGATAAACATCCTCAGATTTATTTCGGCTTCAAGAAGAAATGGGAATTACATTTCATGTGAACATCATCCTATCCTTATTAGACGTTCTCTGCGGTAAACTATAGTCCTTGTAGGAAGCGTCCATTGTTATTCCAACCCACGTTTAACTTCCAACAAAATTACGTCTCACTGCAACGATGCGCCATCTAGTGGACAAACGACTACTTATCGCCAATACTGGAAATGCAGCCATGATGATGATGATGAATATATATTTTGGCTTTCTTTTAATCCTACTGAATTTGTAATTATGTATCGGCCGTTCTAATACCGATAGTATGTGGGTGCCTGTGTGTGTGTGCATGTGTATATGTGTGCACCGCCATCTACAGGCCAATGAGTGTACAGTCACTAAATGTACACATAATCTATTTTTTTAAGACCCCCCCATGGATGAAATTCTACGAAACTTGGCATACCCCCAGAGAATGCCAGGTCAATCATACAAATAAAATTTGGTGCAGTTCTGAACATCTTAACTGAAGATAGGGGCGATTAAAGCAGAATAATATTGCATTTTCATTTTTTACCGGGGGGGTGCAAATCACAAATGAGTGATTATGGGCCAGATTGATGTGGGCTCTTGAGACCAACATACCATAAAAGATTCTTCATCCTCGGTGCCACGGTTCAGGTAGTTATTTAGGAAAAACTGCTTTTTTTGCGGTTCGGGGGGCCCAGCACGGGGGGGGAGTGGACCCCGGGGACGAAACAAAAATGTTTCCGTAAAAGTCTAGTGGGGCTACATACCCACCAAATTTCATGTGTCCCGGTGGTTCGGTGTCCCGGGTATCGTTGACCAAAAATTCAGGAAGTAGATGACGGGAAAAAAAACAAAAAAACTTTGACAATCCCTATATGACCGCTTCGCTAGCTTCGCTAGCGGCGGTCATAATAAATACCAACTGTTCTGAAATACTGTATGTTTTTATTCTTCAATCAGTTAATATAAATGTCTTTGACGTTAAAGATGTTATAGAACGTAATAGCGTTATAGAACATAAAAATTAACGTCAGTTACTTTGCTGAGTAACTAATTACTTTTACAGTGTGGTAACTGAGTTACTAACTCAATTACTTTTTGGCAGAAGTAATTTGTAACTGTAACTAATTACTTTTTTAAAGTAAGATGACCAACACTGCGCACACCCTTCTTGTCCTCTGCATCCTTGGTCCTGGATAAGCAGAACAGGCACAGTGGAGAATGGGAGAGAACAGAGCAGGTAACACTCAGTGTATACTTGGGACAACACATTAAGTAAGTAGCAGAAACCTAAGCAAGAGGCCATCTCCAGCAAGAGTTTTACATAGGCTACCCATACACAGCCAACCATTTGCAAGGCTGGGGGTGCCACAAGTCCACACAAAAACTATAACAATAACATGAAGAATAATTTTGTTGGGGATTACTTTCAGAGTGACCTATGCCCTATTAACCTGACTACACTTTTCAGTATCCAAAGAAAGACATTTGTCCTACTTACAAAGATCACTACCTAATGAAAGGCAATGCCCTCTTGTCACGTCAGTCTCTTCCATGCAAACTTCGTTATGTATTTGACAAATTACTTGGCAGACAAAGCAATCAAAATTATTACACCAAGAACACCAACACGAAATGTAAAATTACTGAAAACTAAATTAACTGAAACCTGAAATCGATTATCAGTTGGAGCAAAAACTCCTACTGTAGGCTACTATAAAGACAATATACAGACGCCACTGTCCACGCTCGTGCCACACTCGCCTACCGCTTATGCCACTGCACTGTCCCGTTTGTTACAGTGAGAGTGGCACAGGACTGGGTTGGCAAGGGAAGAGCCACGCACCAGTAACAACAACAATAACTTATAATAGTCTAGGTTTTGCTCCTACTGCTTCCCCTGAAATTCATAACTGAAATCCCCTTGTTCACGAGTCGTGGACACTAGCTTACTTCAGCCCACGGTTCAGTTCAATAACGCCATAAAACTCGCCATAGCAAGCTAATCTATATCAGGATAAAAGACAATAATCACATTCATTTGCTCCATTTTTCACCTGAAAAGCGTTAATCACAAACCCATTGATAACCAGCACATCTGAATACCATGAGTTACCATGCTGAATGAAATGTATTTTATCAAGATAAAGTTCGTGTTCCCCCTCATAGCATATCGTTAACACTATGTATGTGAATGAGCTGACTAGCTAACGTAAGCTAACGCAATCAAGGGCGTCACTAGACCTTATTCACTGGGGCACGTGCCTTAGTAAAAGTCTCCAGTGTCCCAGTAAAATTCTAGCGCTGCTCTCGCTGGAAACGTCATTCATGAGCGCATCTCCGTGCCTGCTTTAGTCATGACTCGAGCCTGTCACTTACCAGCCAATAAAAAACAAACAAGGGAAAAAAAGAAAGGGGCCATAATAGCCAATCAGGAAATAGCACCTCTGTAGCTGGGTAAGATTGAACGCAACAACCAATGAAAATCGTTCACATGATTCTTCCGGGTGTACAGTGGAAACCGCTGGAGTTCATCACATCACTTTGAGCACAGAGTAAGTCCCTGTTTTAAAGGTTGATAAACTATTCAGAGATGGACATCAGAAAATTCTTCCTGAACAGAGGCAGAAGGAGAGGAACAGTGAGGAGAGATGAGGAGGACGAGGGAGGTATGATAATTGCCCACATTAACGGTAACATTAACATTTATGTTAAAGTGCCAGTGCTGTGATTTGATCAATGGTTTAATGGCAAACTTAAATACGTTTGCTGCATTTGCAAATATAGCCTATAATAATCTACACAGACTGTGTAGATTATAGGCTACATTTGGAAATTATCACCAAAAGTCAATAAGGCTTTAGTAGGCTATTTAAGCTACAAAGAACTGCAGTATTGCCAGGATGACTATGGCCCTTGCCTGGGAGGGAAGTATATCTCAATTTTGACTAAAAACTAAGCTTTCCCTTGTGTTAGTAGGAAAGCCTATTAAATTCATGCAGTGAGTATAGGCCTAATTATGCCTATGTGTTTGGATGTTGCTGGATAGTGGTTCTTACAACAATTGAGGGAGAGAGTGCTGGTCCTACAGTATGACAGTGACAATAATGATTTTGAAGCTTGTAGCCTACCCGTAGGTTAGCCATTTATTTCATATTGCGCGCATTTTTATGTATTGGGAGTTGGGGGCCTGTGCCCCAGCAAAGCTCTAGGTCTAGAATCGCCCCTGCAATCAAGTTTGAAATATATAGTTCTAGCATTATAAAAATCTTTTGACAACCAACCTATCATCTAAAGTTGCCCTACTACAATAGGCTAACCAAATGTGTTTTGTCTGAAATTCATTATTGACATAGGAACATTATCTTTAAGCTAGCCTCTCTCCACATCAGGGTTTGCAGGCTAACTTTTAGCTTTGAAATTTCGGTCAACATTTAAGCTATAAATATCAGTTAAACAAGCAGCACATAAACCTCAAAGAACAATACCAGTATCTACTAGTGCAGTTGGTATAGGAAATGCATATGCCAATTGAAAAAACGTCGTACCTTCGTCTACTTACCACTGACAATATCAGGCAGAAAGCAATGGAAGTGAATGGGGCTAAAGCCGTGAATGTCAAAGTTAGGAACTTTTGAGCTTTGCATAACGCCAAAGTAGCCTGGAAAAAGCGCCGCCATTGTTTCCTATGGAAGTCTATGGGAGTGTCGCCACTCTGTTTTTCTACCGCTCTGGAATGTGTGTGTATGTGTGGGTGCATCTGTTTCAGTGTCTGTACATCAAGAGCTTTAAAGGCAGGACACACCCAGTATAGCTAAGAGTACAAACATGTGTGCAATGTATTCACACAAACATACCGTACTCAACAAACACTCACTTACTGTTTATTCACTCAAATCCACACAAACACACATAGATACATTAAGGATGACCCACCATAAGAGCTATTATTATACGGCTCTTCACAATGCAAGTAGAATGCTCCATTGACTTGAATGGGATTTCCGAAAGTTCTAGCGGTCATTATTTCTTGGGAAAGGACCTCTGAAAACAAGAATGACCGCTGTCAATGGCAACGGAGTTTGTGCTTGGAACTTCATTCAAAAGTGAAAGCAGACGGTTGATCAGCTGTGTTCTAAAGAATGTTTGATTCAAGTTCAGCGTGTGTTGCGAACTATTTGTTTCTCAGCAAAAGCCACGACGAAACGGTAACAAATAAGTGTAAAGAGACATATCATTAGTTTATTTTTTCGTTTTGGCAAGTAGCCGTATAATAAGCGGGATAATGTATAGAACGCCGGTCATTATGGGAAAATAAGTCCCTTCAGGGCGAAACAAGACCCCTCCGCTGGCGTGTCGGGGTCCGGTTCGCCCTGTCGGGACTTATTTTCCCCATAATGACCGGCATTCTATACATTATCCCTTACATAAAATAACCCATCTTAGTACTATGATTAAGATATTCTACACTCTATGCTGTATGTTGTTGTATACTGTAAGTATGCAGTTTGCGGAATTTGTGTTATTATCAAACCAGTCACTGAGATGTCCACCCTGACCAAACATATTTAGCAAAGAGACTGATAGATCAGGATGGAAAGAATACTGAAATACATTCCACTTCCAACTCTTACTTACACCGTAAAATGTAAAAACAGCCTCTGTAGGCAGCCCATGCTCTGAAAACTGGGAACAAACAAAATGGGGGCAGCCTGTCCCCCAGACAAAAATGAAACACTGTGTGGAGTTTCTCTGGGAATACTTACTGTAAGGGAGGGGTGAGCTTCCTCTCTGGTGTCATTTGGTTAAAATATAATGAGCATTGTTTTGGACAAAAGGGGCTGCTAATAAATTATTTTAAATATAAGCATAAACAAAAACAAATGCAACAAATCGCTGACTGTACCTTTAATATCCAGGGAACACTTACAAAAGTTATTACAAAAGTGAAAATTAAGTGCCTGCAAAATTATTGAAGGTTATCCTATTTTATATTCTCATAATAGCTATTTCATTTGTTTTGTGCTTTGGACCCAGTATCATCAACAACAGGGCTAATTTTCCATCCCTGACACACACACCACACAACAGCAATTAATTAAAGTACGCTTAGACACACACACCCATATTCATACACACCAACACTCATACACACACACACACACACACACAGGCTTCATGTCCACATGCACGTTCAGGGGAGAAACACGTGATCCGGGGGGGGGGGGGGGGTTACTGTTGTTTCCTCTGCCCTTTCTCTTCAACAGAGATGTGTTTCAGAAGCCTCAACATGCTGTCGAATCATAACAAAAGACAACAACTACTGGTAAGTCCTTGCCCTGAGAAAAAACAGATGAGTGATTACTAGGATGCCAGTGCAGGTTCTTGGCTCCTGTTAGGGAAACCTCAATCTGAGTTCTTAGAATGTCCTGTTCCTGCTTAAAAAAAAACACTATGAGATATATGACTCCTCACAATGTTTAAATAAACGACTGGATTAATGGGTGCTTGGACTCCATATCAAAACAAAATTCCATTCTCACATGGGAGGTTCCATGTCTACAGGAATACTCTGATAGAAGACAGTATTTTTCCAGGGGAAAGTGGCACACACAGCGGCGTGACACAGCGTGAGGGGATCAGAAGAGAAGGACATGGCCGTTTATCACTTCAAAGATAGTTTGACAAAGCAGGGTGCACATGAAAGCTGGCTGTAATGTCACAGAGCGCAAACAGCTGTGGCTTGTCCTCTGCCGCTACCGCTGGCATGATCTTCTGATGAAGCCACGATGGGCAGGCAAGAGCAGCTTCAGACAAACTGCTCAGCTTATGACACAGGGATTTTCCCACGAGAGAGCATAGCCATTTACATACATCAGAATAGAATTGGTCACTGAAAGTCTGTTAAAAAAAACAGAACACAAAATAAGGGAAACATAGACTAAACATTGCAGTTGGAACTTTACTTCTTATCATAAATCATATTCCCCTCACTGTATTTATTTCATAAGGTCTCCCTGCAGTATAACCATTAGCTCTCTGGCATAATCGTGATGTGTGCCACCAGGGCTACCAATAACCTGGTCTCTGTTATGGTTGCTAACTGCAACCAACAAGAGATGTCTGGAGATTTTATCAGAATTGCCAGGAGCAACCATGTGTCATAACAACCATGTGGTTAAACGTGTAACTAGGTGCTTTCCTGCCTCCTACACTGGAGAGGTATTCTCAGTATTTTATCATAAAAAGGCAGAACAGTGTGACAAAAGGTAATGTGAACACACAAATGTGGGAGCTCCACTAAAAATAACAACAACACACACAATGCTTTGATTAAACCATGAGTTGAATTGCACGGCACATGGGGACAGATTGGGTGTCAAATGCTAGTAGCCTGCAGTAAACTGTGACATTTGCTGTGATACTACCGCTGTCTGTTTGGCAAAGGATGTTATGAAAGCCTCCTATACTGTAAGACCAAACACTGTTCAGTCTGTGATTTATAATTAATGAGGGGATAAAAAGGGACCAGATATATCTGGTTTCACTTTATGCTCCATTATACGCCGTTATAGGAAGAGACAGATGACCAACTCACAGTCAACATGGAACTAACATAGCCAAGAGAAGCCTGGAAGAAGTGGATGTCAGGATATGGAGGCTACACCAATTCAGATGGTTAAAATCATGGCATGAAGAGTTTTGCTTTTAATTTAGTTTATTAGTCCAGGTGAATAGAAACAGTGTAATATACCAATACTATACTACACAGTATTATGGTCACATGATCACTATCCAGAGAGGTGGTTTAGTGCTGTTTCTGAACATGAAGCTAAGTTAGGTTGGAAGGTCAGAGTATAAGTAACCCATTACCCTTTACTGTCTTTGCTTACTCATCTACCGTAGGATCATGATTAGAAGTCTTAACTGGCCCTTTTTACCATGCAGTGATACAAACATCAATCAGGGGGGATGTGATATAAATCAATAAAGGTTCAATAAGTGAAGTTATAGGAGGTAGCTGTTTTGTAGGAAAGTAATAATGGTTTTAAACTGGGAGTCACTCTGAGGGGTGGCGAGGTGTAAGGGTCCTGTCTTGTTTTGTTTTTCCTGTTTAGTGTTTTTGCTTCATGTCTGCTCCTCTTGTTTACTTCCTGTGTCCTGTTCCATGCGTTCCTTTGTTTGTTTTGCCATGTGTCTCTGTTCCCTATGCCTGTATCTCTGCCCCTCACCTGATTCTCATTAGTCTGTTAGTTTAATTATGGTTTCCACATGTCTAGAAAAATTCATCACTGACTGGGTGAATAATATAAATAAGACTTGCGTCACACTTTGTTCCTTGTCCACCTGTGCCTTGTTACCCCTGTGTATTTAAACCTTCTGTCTCCCCTCAGTCTGTGTCGGTCATTAGTTGTTTCATGTAGTCTTATACACGCGGTTGGTTCAGTTAAGATGAAAGATTCTTGTAATTCCAAGATTGCCTTGATTTGCCTTGCCTTGCCCTGCATTTGGGTCCAGCTCTCCCTTGCAACCGTGACACGAGGCATGATTTAATTTTCTTGATTTACAATAAAATAAAGGTGGAACTACCCTGGATTGAATCAAGGATGTGCTCCTGTACAAGCAGGCATTTACTGCTATGGCATTTAAGACTAGATATAGCCAAACTCCAAAGCTAATTAAGTCAATTATAACATTTACACTATACACTGAAACTGAACTTGCCCTTCAAAATTCACTCTTGTCATTCAATTTCATATTAAAGGTACACTAGGGATATCATTCACCTAGTATAGCCATAGAGCATAGCCATAGCGGCATAACCAGCAATGCAACTTCAAGAATTACCGACTCAGAAACATCTTGTGAGAATTGTGAAACATTACCTTGGTAGATATAGCTCTTTAGTACATGAAACCATAACATTTGGATGATTGAACGGGGTGGTGCACACTTGATTTTGAAGAATTGAGAGGACCAAGCTTTTAACCTTGGGGTACCCCAGTGAAAACACAGTGTCTTTTATTGTTTTCAGAAGTCTTTGTACTTAATGTTCTTATACGACAATGGAAAAATGTAAGTCCAGTACGCAATTTCTGGAACAACAAAAAGTTCTAGCTATTATGAATGACAACGTCCTCACAACTATAACGATAACAACATGAAGAATGATATCGTTGGGAATCACTTTCAGAGTGATTTTGGAAAGATAAAAAGCTGACAGCCAATCAAAATCCATAACATTTTAGACATCACATTCATCAACACAAGGAGAGACTTATTGTTGGTCAGTGTGGACGCTAATGTCGTTATAGTTATTGTTATCTTTATAGTTATCGTTCCTGGTGTGAACGGCCCTTTAGTGTGTGTCATTGGGCCCTATCATGCACCCAGTGCAACGTGGTGCAAAGTGTGACGCAAGTCTTATTCATATTATTCACTCAGTCAGTGATGAATTTTTCGCCATACGCTCCACTTCTTCTTGATATTGGTTCTTGAAATATTCACAGGAATCCATAGAAATTGAATATTCATGTAATTTTATCCAATATTAGTTGTGCAGATGCATTGTCCATCTCAATTTAATTGAAATAGAAATTTTTAATAATTTATAATTTTGTGTAATTATTCCATATTTAGTGTAGTCATTCCATATCAGAAAACCTGAAGTACAATACAAATGCAAGCATGAAACTTTAGAGTAAGAGAAATTTTTGTTTTTCAAAAATTTGTTTTTCAAGAAACTACAGTGTCTGAGCTTTCCAAAGAGGCCAGGCATTTGATTATAGGCTTAACGACATAAGGTGTGGTCTGGCGCATGATCCAAAAATCGCTATCTTATATATCCTTGGGATTTTTATTCATTGAAATATGAAGCACAGCTGAAGACGCACTGTCATGAGATGTAAGCAACAACTCCTCTACAGAGTAAATGTTTTTTATTCAGTCATTCGAACATTGGGGTAAGTGTTGCTTTTTTCAGGCTACGTTTTGCATGATTGTAACCCCTTGTCAGTCAATAGTGAAAGTAAATAACTGTGTAGAACTGTTTTGCTGTTGACTTTGAGACCACGGTGAAGTTAGTTTCACTTTTCTAATGAGTTCAAATAATAAACAAGTGCAGAATGCATGTACAGTAGGCTATACTCTGCAAGTCACACACAGGTTTTTAGTAAAGTACAGTAGCCTACTAGTGGAATTGTGCAAGCAGATTCCTTCAGATGTGTTGACTGTCAAAATACAGACGGGATATTTGATGTTGCGCTGCTGGCTCTTAAAGGGAATGACAGATGTCATTCTCATTGGTTTAAAGGATGTTACACCCAAAACACATGATTAAGAAACATATAGAACAACCCTTTTGTGCCCTGCGCCCAGCATTTGATCACAAAATCACGCCATTAAATTAGCGAATGTGGTCTGGACATGCCTTAAATGTCTTAAACTTTGTGCCTCTGACCAGACGTTTCATATCGCCAAGATAGGGCCTAATGTGTTAATGTTGGTTTTGTGTGGGATAACAGCAGATCCTCCATGGCCTTCACCAAGTGTGTGGTTGAGATTATGTTTCACTGGTGCACCAGTGTTTTGACTATGGCTCCATGTCATTAGTATTGTCTCCCACCCACACAGAGATAGGCCACTCGGCATTAGTCAACCGTGGGTGTAAAGAGAGCTCACCGGAGGAAACCGTCATCCATATGCAGCAGCTGCAATATTTCAGAGCAGTACGACTGCAAGTAAGGTTTATGCAAGTTTTTGTTGTGCTTTTGATACTGTATTCACTGTTCACTGTATGCGTTGTGTTTGTTTCATTTCTGTATGATCAGAAATTAATTAATTTAAATATATTTCATATACTGTACACATTATATGTTGCCATCAGAAGGATGCACATGCACAGCCAAGTAATAGCAGAAGTGAGACCTGGAAAGACGGAAAAAAGGCAGTGATAGAGTAGAAACAAACAATTCTATAGATTTTATACAAACCCACTTCTCAAATAGACATTGCACTCAGTCTTCACATTTCCCACAGCAGGTTCATGTCTAATCCATAATGCTTTCAAGGTTAAACAATTGAAGAGTTCAGGATCAATCTGCTTAGCTGAGAATCTGTGACAAATCCACACCGAGTCTGCATCAATAGCCATATGCTACTGGCCTGTGCCAGGCGATATTTAGAGGTTTTATGATAATGGCCCATTAGAGAGAGAAAATATTTCAGTGGTATAAGATAAGGCAGCCCTTTTACAGAGCCATTAGAAGGGACTGCAAAAGGGGAGGCCCCACTTTATTGAATTTAATCCTTTGTTGAAGTCAGCGTGTGTATTTATAGTCTTCAGGGTGAGCCCCAGCAAATGCAATAAAGGCCTAAAAAGGACTGGCTAGGGTATAGCCTTGCAACATCAGGGCCTTTTCTGAGGACTTAGGGCTGAAAACTGAAAACAAGGTTGTAAAAGGCTTTTATAAGGATTGCTGCACAACACGTAGGCAGGGTGACTTGGTCTGTGCTCTAACGAGCAAAATCTGCTGGGTTGTCCTCCAACAGTCGTCCACTGCAGGGATCCAGTGATTGCTACCGTATCAACATCTGTTTCATCCGCGGATAGCTGGTCAAAAGGATGAACATGAATATGAACAAGTACATTGATATATCACATGTCAAAAGCAATTACTGTATTTGATGTTGATTAAAAAAGCTGGAGTTATTGAACTAAGTTATACTTAGCTATTAAATATAAAATCTTTGTGACTTGCCCTTACATGTCTTGCACAAACGTTTGGTAGCAGGATGCATTTTTTCCCCTCAGCATTTTGCCACTAGAAAGAAAGTGTTGGTGCACTACTTTAGAAAGTAGGCTACTGAGTTCAGCAACACACATCTGGTCATAAATACGTCAGTTGCTCACCGTAGCTCTATCAGTTGATATGCTAAAAATACGGCCCTTGAGAGCATCTACCAGGAAGCAATTTCTCCTCACCTGTTTGCTCTCCATTGTGAAACGTGACTCCCATTCAAATGCACTACAGTTTTGAAGCACTGGTTTGTGTTTTTCTTGGCAGCACAAAACATTTTCCATAAGTGATTTTCCATCACTTATGATATTCAGGGATTATCAGTGTGTTGGTCAACCTACATACAGTGCAGTTACACTAACTAGATAAAAGCATTGGGACGCCTGTCAGAACACCCACAGAAACATCAATGACTTCCCATTCAAAGGTGTTTTGATTATGTAGAGAACCCTGTTCTCTGCAAGCCAGTCAATTTCTTCCATATCAAATTCACTTAAACATGTCTTTATGGACCTTGCTTTGAGCACTGTATACAGATATTATATTGTATCTCTGTAGGTAACTGAAATATTTCACTGTAAGAGAGTGAAACACATTTACAAGAGAGGCAATTGACAGCTATCCCTTAATAGGTAGTTTGAAGATGGCGAGACTCGTGTACGAGTGCTTCTAGACAGCAGCGTGACAAGTGAGTGTCTCACCTTACAGGCCTCTCATCTCAAGCAGTTCTTCATGTGTGTTTTTTCTGAGCACCTGATCAAAATTGAGGGTCTAATTACAGAGTGTCTAAGACAAGTGGGTTTCTGGAAGTTCCATTTTAAACAAATCTAAAGATAACAGCAAGGTGTTGTTTTTTTTAAAAGGGACACTCGTGTGAAGTGTTTCCTAAGTGAACTCTTCCTGCTTGCTTGCGACATCAGGAAAACCTGGTTATGGGCAGAGGATAGCCCTTACCAGTGGCAGAGACTTATGAAGATCCTCTCAGAATATGTAGTCCTCTACCATCTGTGTATCAAGTGTAATTGCATGTAAAACAACCATTTAGATCAAGTGTGAGGCATAGTCAGAGAGCAGCGAACTTATGTATATGTACTGTATGATCATCCACAGTGAGAACACTGTGTTGCAATGTATACTGGCAGTTGTAGGTATTCTCAGCTCTACAATAAGCCAACTCCTCCTCCTCCTCCTCCTCCACACACACACACACACACACACACACACACACACACACACACAGCCTGCATGTTTAGTAAACAGATCATTAAAATACAAAACAAATGCTTAATGTTTATCCTGCATTCAGCCAAATAAGAGTCTCAAAGGTTTGCAATCTGACAATCTTTACAGCATCAGGCTGTTTGCAATACTTCAACAAGGCTCCTGTTAGCTTTTGACCTGGCAGAAAGGCTCTTTTGGTGGGGAGAAGGAATTGGCATTGATCATTACAGTAACCTCCAATTACCACTGCTAGCCTTCTCGGTGTAGCATGTGGGCTGGGCTTGTGTTTAGGTGTGAAAGGAATGGGCGAAGGAAGCCATGGGTAGAGAGCACTGTGCACAGCAGAAAAGGTTCTCTGACGGAGGACTTACACTTGATTTAGCTATAACATTCAAGGAAGTATAAGACGTTGTAAAATGTAATTAGCCGGAGGAATTTTGCTTCACTGACATCAAAAGGGTGCAAAAGGATCTATTGCAGATGATCAAAATTACAACTGTGGAAATTTGAACCTGTGAAGTGCATATTTAACATTATTCTTCTAACAAAGAACTGGAAATAAAAGCAGGCTTAATAAATGCTTTATTACACAGCAAAATACCTGCATTTTCCTTCCTTTCCTGAATAAGCAGAGTAGCCTCACTACAGCAACAGATTTTATAACAGATAGTGGCTTTGGAAGCAAACCACCACCAGACACACTTTCCAGACACAAATCTTTAAATAGCCTGCTGAATAGAAACAGAAAATGAATATAATGTTGAGTCATGTGTTTTAAATTTAAGTAGGTTACTGCCAATGTTGTCTTCTTCATAATCTATTAAGGCCTGGTCTTACTCATTCATTTATATGCAGCAATCATTTCACTTGAGTGTAGCTGTTTAATCACTTTAATCTGGCCTCCTAAAGCAGGCACTCGGGAGGGGCCTGGACTAAAGCATTTTCTTATGGGAAGATAAAAGAGACTGCCTATGCAACAGCAGACACATGTGCACCAATAAAAAGAGATAATCCACATATAGCCCATTTTGTAAGCGTAACTGGTTAGCTGGTGCATGAATATTTATGTCCATCGGTCATAGTAAAGTTGCACTGGTCAGTCATGTCTGGTGTTGCCTGTAGGGGGAGCCGTTGTTGTGGACCTGCTACTTGTCCTCTACTCTGCATAACAGGAGCCTCTACGCTGGAGGATGTCATTCACATCATTGTTTGAGTTGCTTACAGTGATGCTGTGACATAAAATGATTCTGAAGAGGAAATAAAAGGTCAGGTTTGCTTACCTGCGCCACTCGGCCTCTGGCGTTATGCCTGCAGCCAAACCACACCTGTGGGCAAACATTACCAACACAGGAACAGACACGCTCAACTCCAAAAATAAAATTCCATTCTTAGGATGAGACTTTGAAAAATATCCTTACCAACCCCACACTTACTCGTGCTTAAGTATAGAACTACTTTAGTATGACTAGAAACATACATTACATAAAAGGTTAATGTTTAGAAATGATTTTATTTTTTTTCCCAGCACAGGCTTTGGAAATAACAATGTCCACAGACAAGGTAGAGTATAATAGCGCTCTAATGTCTCAATAACCCACTTCAGGATTCATGCATTTGGTGGAACCTTCCACTGAACATTCACACATTTCTTTTGAACATCCATTACTTTTACATTGTCAGTAGCCTAATATGCCCACGGCTGCCCAGAGTGTTGCCCTACTTCCAAGCTCAACCATGATGAGGTTAGCAGAGAGGATAGAATAGAGCCAGAGCAAAGAGATCAGCATCAGTGCAAAACATCTGTAGATCCCACCTCACATAACTTAGAGCAAAGGACTGCATCACACATTGTTATTTGAAGTTTGAATGTATATATCATTCTACTTTAATGGAAATGCCAACATAGGGTCATTCTGCTTGTCTCATTTACCCAAGGAGAGATTTCAAACTTCAAACACTCTTTTGTCAGTCTTCTTCATCAGGTCACTTTCTTTATTACACTTATATCTTAACCTGATAGAATGATACAGAACTCTCAAACTTGGACAAATGTGTGTCTGACCTCAGCAATGCCTGGGGGGCATGGGTTGTATATAAGCAGATATACACAGCTTTTCACTCAAATAAATAGTCACTCAAAGTAGTAAAAAATAGTGCATGCTGAAGGCTGGAGATCATTATTAGGTCCCAGGTGTGTGATTTTTAGATGTAGAGGTTACAGTGGGATCTTTTATTCCTGCTCGACACAAATCTGCCTGCTTTGTTGGAAGAGCAAGGCATGCATGTGTGGGGCCATGGCCATAGGTCAGGCTTTCAATGAGAGCATAGAGGCAGTAATAATACATGCACTAAATGGCCTACACTACCGTAAGGAGAATAGGAGCGGTTGAATGAGCGTGCTCACTGTAGGTGGGTTCAATATTGGCAGTTCTTGGCAGACTTCAGACCTGTTACATGTAAGGCAGCTGGCAGATTCCCTGAGCACCTGTCACACAAATTAAATTCTTTAGGCTAATTGGGGGAAAAACTAGATGGGATTTCAGTCCCCGCCACCAGTCAAATTAATAATCCACACATTCATCCCCTCGATGTTCATTTTACACTAATACAATTGAATCATCAAGGTAATGCGATGCTCAAGTTTCTGTGACATATTAATCAGCATCAATATACCGTAGTACAAATCACTCCTGCCTCACTAACAAATGAATTGTTTGCAGTGTTATCCTTTAGCTTGACAGAGTGTATATGGCTGGAAATATGAAATATATAGGCAATATATAGGCGTCTTATATCAAGAAATGTACACTTTGCCCGGCCAATCGTCTGTGCAAAAAGGATGTCTTCCTTTTCCATTCTATATTAATTGGGTTTTGACCGATGACTCAAACACTGCCATGGCCGTGTCCCTGTAAATGAAAGCTGGGGAAACATACAGTCTCTTGTGCAAGGACACAGAAAGAGCTATGGTGTCTTATCGTGCCCAGAGAACCACTGTCCCAGCCATGTGACTGGTCTATTTTATTGACCGCTGGTATCACGGTTGCAAGGAGAGAGCTGGACCCAAACGCAGGGCGAGGTCTGATAAACTTGGAATTACAAGATACTTTAATTAGCACTGAAACAAACCGTGTGTAACACAACACAAAAAGACTAATAACCGACAAAGACAGAGGGGAGACAGAGGGTTTAAATACACAGGGGTAACAGGGAACAGGTGGACAATGATCAAGGTAAAACAAGAGACAGGTGGAAACCCTAATTAAACTAACAGACTAACGAGGATCAGGTGAGGGGTGGAGGCACAGGGAACCGAAACACATAGCAAAACAAAGGAATACATAAAATATGACTTCATTTACAGCTAAAAATGCTCAGGGCCAGATGTACTAATGCTTTTGTGCCCACTTCAGGCGTATTTGTTTCGCAACAAAAACATGGCGAGGTATGTACAAAAATGTACAAATGCCTCAATAAGAGGAACTTTCAAAGACAACAGAATTGCTATTCAGAGCACCAGTTTTGCGTCTTTGTACTTTATTCAAAGCAACCTTAACTTTCGTTGGCCTTTCGAATGTCTTACTTAAACTTACTCATGTCATCCACTTAAACTTTCCTACTTGTTAGATTTGACCAATCTTCCATAGCCTACGTGCACAAGTAGTTTGAGTAGAACTACTGTTCTTTCATTATCACCCTGCTTGTTGACATCTTATCATGTATTGTATTATTTCATGATCGCTAAACCTTAATGTTGTCATCAATTAACTTCATTCAACTGTTTTTGTGATTGAAGTATGCCGTTCAGTAGAAAGGCGCTGATTACCCGATGAACTGCAGGTTTGATAAATAGCATGTAAACTGAAGAATCACAGCGTGCGCTTTCTGCAGGTTGGCCGTGGCGCTGATAACGCTACGTTCACAAATGTACGTACATCTGGCCCTCAGTCTTGACGACTTCCTCACCAAATGCTCCCAGATGTTAATGTGTTACATAACAAATGGCAGACCATTATCAGTTGAAACAAGTCATAAATTCATTAACACTGATCACTTGTTAGATCACAAGGAGGAAAACTGGCACTGGACTATTCTGATGTGTGCATACGCTCGTGTGTGTGTGTGTGTGTGTGTGTGTGTGTGTGCGCGCATTTGTATGTGCTTGTGTGTGTGTGTCAGGTAATTCTTCTACAAGAGATGGTGTTGAGTTTACTTTATGTTACAATACCTTGAAAAGAGATTGATCGCTGAGCGCACGTCACAGGATGATGGCAAAAGGAGGGCATACACACAAACTGCACGAGCACACAGCTCTAAAACAAGGTCAAGGCAAAGGTGTGACATTTCCGAGAGGTTTTCCATTGTGCGAGGAAATAATATTCCACTGTAAGAGACACTGTCATGGGAGGAAGTGAACTCGGGTAACAGTGCTATTTTAGGTTTACAATATTATTTATTGATCTAAACATCCCATGGGGGATAATGTTTTCGGTGTCGGCTGATAATGTTTTCGGCTGTTGTATTTGTCATCTCTCCATAGCAAGATATCACAAACAAGACTGTATTAATTAATGTACCTCAGTGGTGGCAAGACCATGGTAGCATGACCCTCCTTGTGTTATTTTATTCAGTATAACGTTCCCTGAGATGCATTTGGTCAGTTCTTTGTGTCTTTCTCCTGGAACAGAAGAATTGGCGCATGCTTTTTAGTGGCAGCTTGCTGAACAGCTCCCTCTTGCATGGACAGCGCTGTGTTACATTGCCCAACTTGTCTGTGGTCCACTGCGCTAGGTTATAGCTCTGCTTCGAGTCTTGTTGGCAGACATCATAACTTAGCGGTTGGTGTGGAAGACAGATCATCCTTACTCAACAAATATGAAATCCGATGGTTGATTGGTTGATCAGATACTTCCTGAGAGGCCATTTCCTGTCCCCGGAAATGTATGCAAATAGGGTAGCAGTAGTACATGCCCCGCACGAGGTTGGGCCACTATCCCCCATTTATGCAGTGATCGGCTCCCTTTTTAACATTGAGGTCTATGGCAGAATCCAAGAATTTCCAAGAATTTGTCAAAGCCTTATTTTTCTGAGCAATGGGATGCACATTTCGGACACGGTATCATGATCTCCAAACCCTCCTCCCCATTTCAGGAGAATGTCGTGACAGTATGACCCTCCAGTCGGGAGAAAATCAACATTAATGAAGGTGTACACCAAGTTTGTTTTGTACTCCGGCTTCTGTCTGGCATGGAACCGAGGCGTCCAAACGTCAGTCATACTGTACGTCAGTGGCACGCCCCTGTGCAGGCAGGGACTGAACCAGAGCCCGTCTCTGACTGAACTCCACTTTGCCCTCATAGACATGAACTAGGACGACCCATCTTGCTACGCATTAATTATCTTTGTCTTCACCCTGGAGGTGGACATGGCACAAGATGTCTTCTTCTAACAGCACTGCCTCTGTATGTGCTAGACAGAGATAGCAAGCAGTAGGACAAGCATCCTCAAGCTTACTCTCACGCTAGCTTAGTCTTTTTGCAAGCAGTTATGCCAGCCAAGAAAAAAGTACAATTTCCCTGGCATTCTAAGTTAGCCTTGCAAACGGCGAAATTCACAATTGGTAAAGAAATGTTTCTTAATAGAAAAAAGTTTTGAGGGGATGTCAAAAGAAGTAAGCAGAGGGAAATGGGCATGTGTCATTGGTGTGATGTGATTGGACTGACACTGCTGTTTGTTTCAATTGGATGACGATGTGGTCTCACCATTCAAATAATAGTTTGCAGTTCCAACCATAGATATTAGAAAGCTAGATATCGCATTGGGCTCCAGAACGTACGTAAATAGCGATGCCATCTTGGTGGGGGCAGCAATCACTGGAGGCCAATGGAGGAACATCTGACTGACTGGAAATCAGACAGGTGTCTCTGATTACCGGCAAGTGTTGCCCATAGACAGTAAAGGTGTTGCCCCAGCAATATGGCGGCCGCGTTTACGATGCCACCTAATACAACTTGACGGAAAATACAGTATCTAGCTTTCTAATATCTATTATAAAACAGTGGATGGCATGCAGCTGCAGTATGAAATGTTGTATTTCCGAAGAACATCAGCAAGCATTTCAAACGAATGTTCTATCATAAGAGAGAAGCATTGAACAAGGCTGTAGCATTTCTTTTCTTTTTTTGCACGAGGCATGTTGTAGGGGTGCATGGCTAGTCTGGTTTTGACAGAGCAGAGGTGCATCGCTGTCATTAATAAGGTAGGTGTATGGATGAAAGAGCCGCACACATGAAAGGCTGCATCTCCATGGTTTCCTTTCGAGCCCGGCTTCGTTGCCATGGAGAGAGAAGTGGGAAACCTTTTGGATGGCAGTGGCAAAACGAGACAGTGATAGACAGACAATGTCTCTGTTTGAATGCTAATTTCAAATGACTTTCAAATTGTGACCTATTTGCTTTATTTATGGGTCATTGTTCTCTTACTGTTGACACTGGTCCCCTGCCTAACATCTGATATAACGTTTGTTGAGAGGTGTCAAGCATCTTAATTATTAGGATCATCTGATAATGCAATTGTAAAAAAAAAAACCTTTGTCCTCAGTTTAAATCACATACCATACAGCATGATATTGCAAGTCATGAAAAAAAAAATGTCACTGTTGGCTGACTTTTCTTCCTGTCTTTTTTTTCTGTCCTTTATTCCAACAGGAAGGTCACAAGTGCTTACAATCGATTCCCCACATCACTCCATGTAGCCGTTGTCATATTATGCCTGCAGTGTGTCAGTGACCTCTACCTCTCTGTTTGCCTTTTGCTTAATGGCTATTGAGAAAATGATTGCATAACATTGTAAGACGACACTCGTCAGGACCAATGAGGGAACTGGGAGTGGTCGAAGGAAATCGTGAAGCTGTCCGCACGCTGTTGGAAATAACAATTGATTATAGAACCCCTGTTAACCTAATGATTCTGACCCCGCTAGATATGGAGAAGTTTCAGTCAAAGTAATATTACTATCCATAGTAGGCCGATGTGGGCCTACCCACAATGCTGTTACAAGAATGCCTTCTAGCTATTTAATTAGACGCATCTTCCCCAAGAATAGTGTGCGAGGTCCTCCTCGGCCGATTAATTCGGGAGGCGCCTTTACTTGAGTAATGATCCTAGTGTGAAAGTTGGTCAGAGGCTATAGAGCTGACCTGGACCACTATGCTCATCTGGACAGAACATCTTACCGAAGCTACAGAGGGTTCAGGGTGTGCTAAGGTTAGCTGTCTAATTCCAGACTACTAATAAAATCAGTGACCCACCACAGTACAATACGATGGCCAGTTCTCCTGGTAGCATGCCTACACTTTCACTGATTTAGCCCCCACGGCCCTGGAGACTAATCCTAGCCGTTCCTCCTGGCACATCTTAAACGTTGAGGGATATCTAAAGAAATGCTAGAAAACTATGCGGGTCAAAGCATAACAATTTATTTGTCAGATACAAGCTATTCATCCAATACATTATAGAAGGTACATCTAAATGAATAATGTGAAAGTTACGAAAACAGGTTAAAGGAACTTTTAGGAAACCATATGAAGTAATCAGAGAATGAACATACCAGCTCAGAGGATGATGGCTACAAACCAGAGTGGTATGGGAGATTCTGACTACAGAATGGCTCCTAGAATGCTCTGTGAACCTCACTTAAACAGTTTACCTAGTTTGTGGTTTGTTACATTGAAATGGATCACATGATTGGGGTCAGCTGATTTGGGGTCACATGAGAAGTACTTTGATGAGACCATTGTTGTAGTGAGAGTGCATTAATCAAGACATGACAATGTCCACATTATTTACATTTCCTGCTTCCTAGTTAGTTTCTCCTGTGAAAAAGGCAAAGGTTATAGATATAATCAAAAGTTGTTGTAGCAGCCATAAGTGACAATGGGCCCACCATGAGGTCCTAATGTACCTTGTGGTAGAGTAATTAATCAACAGTTCACATGATCAGGAGTTTGATCAGTATAGAAACATTAGGACTCCTTACAACATTCCACAGGGTAATTAAGCAGGCCATGTGGACGCACCTGCCCCAGTGGATATGGATCCCAGTCACTCTTTTCTGACATCCTGACCTGACGCTTAAATCAGATCCCCTCGGAAGATATATCAAAAACCTCCTGAAGACCCACCTCTACCTAGAGTACCTTACACTATTAAACAGCTGGACATGCTTAATCTAGCACAGTTACCATGACCTTTTTTCCACCACCTTTTTTTGCTTTGGATAAAAGCGTCAGTTAAACGATTGAATGTGACTAAATGTGACAATGCCATGGGACACAGACAGAAAGAATGGTCAGTGTGGTGTGTCACTAAGTAATAGTCAGTTGCATTTCCCTGTTTCTTAAGCGTCTGCCTAGTCTAACTTTCTCCAGACAGTCTGTGCAGGGGAGACTGCTAGGAAAGTGACTTTGGGCCGGGGTATTCCGGTGACTGACCTCAAAGAGAAAGAAAGCTAGTGTCAAAAGCATAGGCTAAACCATACAAAATATTATGAGACCAAAAAATCCTGGGGAACATTTTATAAAGCAATCACTGCTGTAGAGTATGGGTAGTGACCTGTGAAGCACATTATGGCCCTGTACATTCTGTTTAAATAAGATAAAATCGAAAAAGGAAATGCAGTATGGCGCGCTTCGTCATGACATGGTTGTTATGTACAGAGAGGGGACACGCTTGGTGTGCACTCCATACAATGACTCAGGAGGTTTCAGCGGCCATATAACCAGGAGCAGGTGCAACGGTGTCCAGCTGGATCAGGTACGTGCGAGTCGAGAGTGCCTCAAGCCCGCTCAGTGGCCTCACAGGCGGACCCAATCCATCTGACCACATGTTTGAGGACAGGTCAGGCATGGCATAGACTGTTCTGTGACCCAGCCCAGAGGAAAGGAAAATTCTAAATGAGATCTTTCCGTTGTCTAGCTGTTTTTCCATAACACAAATTAAGTCAGTTTTGTCGTCCATATGAAATTTTGGCAAAAATAACCATCCTCTCTTCTCAGCCAGTCCAATTTTTTAAGTAAAATTTAAAATTTCAAAATTCTCTTTTTTACTTTTCTTTTTTATCTATATCTATTCTTTTATTTATTCTCTTTATTTCTCCTAAATGAGGTCCAGGTGAAACAGGTCCGATCTCAATAAGAGCTGATTTATTTCTTGAACGACAATGAAAAGGCATGTTCAAAACAAGACATTTTCTTCTCGGAGTGGTATGAATGCAGTGAGGGACTAGGGGGGTGGGGACTAGAAAAACTTTAAGAGACAGTACTGAGACAGAGGTAGAAGTAAGAAGTAACTTATAAGGTCTACTCTCAGGGGTCCTCAGAAAAGACAAATGAGAGAACTTTGTGTTTAACAATAAAATACGAACATAGAAAGTAAGAGAAACAAATCCATCCACAACAACAAGAGACTCAAGATCTCAAGCCACCCACCTCAAAATCAATTGCCTGGAAAAAATAGCATTTCCTCTGTTTGCAATCAAGGCAACAGTCACCATGACCTAACATCCAAACAAATAGATGAATCATACCCAAGATTGCCCTCACACTGAATAAACAAATACAGTGGTCCTATGAAAAACGCTGATGCTTTTTGCAACGGTTTGCCATCACATTCAGCTTTACGATTTTATTCACTGGCAAATGATACCAAGATGACCGTGAGAAAAGAAAATGAAGTGATCTTCATTGTAATCTAAGACACCTGCATTCCATCATGATTCTACTTTACTTTTGTGTCAGATTCAGAGCAGCCACCATTTCCCCAATAAAACTCCCTCAAATGTGCATCAGGTGGAAAAGATACATTTCAGTAGTATACAGTACTCTTATTGTAAAGCATGACCCTAACTACAGGCTCAGTTTCCCATGAGCAAAACTGCTGAGAGGATACCATACATCACACATTAACATCTGCGTAGACTCACACTTTTGTTATCCTAAACATGCATATTGACTGTAAATATTTGTTTTTAGTGCTACTGAAAAGCCATTTTAGTTTCATTCAAATTTTAGTTTCAACAAAATCAGTTGCTAGGTCAAAGGTCAACTGCATGGGATGGTAGGAACCTGGTGAAGGAGAGCACTCAAGATTTAGCCAACATAAATAAAGTATAATAAAGTAGCATGAGAAACATAGTCACAAGCCATCCATAAGTGATAAGTGCTCAGTATTCAGCAACAGATAGAAACTTTGAAACGTGTTAGGAACCTAAACGTCAAAGTGGATGTCATCAAGTGAAGTATGTAGTTATCAAAGTTTTAATATTGAATAAAGTCAACCATCTGCTACTATGTTATCATCACACTTTGTATTAAAACAAGTGGGAAAGGTATTTTCAGACAGCATTTTGAGCTTTGATGAGCAATCTGTTTCAGTGGACTGTTTTCTCTCAACCAGGCTCTACTGAGGATTACATGTAAAACAAAGATCCCTATGTGACCTGTGTGGCTGAGGCAGCATTCCCCTTTGAAGCATAGCTAAAATACGTCATTTGGTGATGTGGCCACCATGTACTTTGGCTCACACCATATGGTTACACTCCTGGAGATGCACTGCATATGCCAATCTCTCTCCACAAAGGGCTGCTCACACAGGAGCTCTCTACACTCCTATTAGGATGATGCAATGAGCTGTGAAAGACAACAACCTCATTTTTAGGAAGGGACGAGGGCTTCGGTGGAAAAGTGCCGTAGAGGCACTCATCCGAGCTATTTATTGCGGGACACGTTACACCGAGACCCAGCAGCAGTTCTGACAGACAAGGGGGGACAGACAGGAAGACAGATGGGGAGGCTGGCCTAGGCTCTCTGGTCTAAGTGTCCTCTTGCAGATGTGGCACTCTGCATGACTGATCTGCTGTCTCTCTCTCACATGGCATGACGCAAGGGCATGACGCAGCCCCTGGCCATTACTTCTGAATGATTGCTTCTGGACTACAGGCAAGTAACAGTGGCGTTAATTAAGTCTTGGTGCACTGCAAACAAAACCCTCATCGAATTTGTGATATGGAGACACAGATTGCATGCTACTGTAGTACTGCAAATATGCATATATTATAGTGTCAGTGTTTTTCTTAGAAAATGTGCACTGACGGGTGAAGCTGATTAGACTTGATAGGGCACAGATCTTAAAAAGTACCCAAACAAATCCTCCAGATGGCATATAGACTGACTCGAGGAATAACAGATGGAATACAAAGGTGTCCAAAGTCTGTGCAAAGACATACACATGTCAGTAGATATGCGACTGATTAAACAGTGGGATTTGCATAAAGACTTTCTCAGAATGAATTCTCAGATGCCAGGCAGTGCCAGTAAACAGGATTTGCAGGAAGAATCACCTGACAGGAATGACTTTTATTACCCGACAAGGATTGTGTCTAGCCGGAACTATGAAAGCACCTTTTCTTTCTATTACTGTAACTGCAGTTGTGTTTTTCAATGCCATGTTGTACTGCATTCTTTCATTGACAGGCTGTACCAGCAAAACAGGATTAACAGCAAACCTGATAGCTTTATTTCCAATCTGTGGCTTTTGACTAAGATCAGTTTATCTGTATATTTCAGCCTGGAGATTTCTTCAGTTTATAAAAAACAGGAAAACAAACTAAACATTTTTACATTTTTTAAAAATATATATTCATGCTCCCTGACCAATTGACCTCATGACATCAAACCAACTGTGCAACACAGAGACTAATGTCCCTCACATGCCACAATGTTTAACGCTATACTAACTTTATCTGAATAATATAGGTGAACCAGAAGGAATTGTTTTAAAGCTGTCTTGAATGCCTTACACATATTGGCATGGACAACTCAACAGCTGTTGTAACAGTGGTGAGCGATAAGGAGGGCAGGCTTTAAATTGCTGCAATTGCAAGCCTTAGGAGGCTATTATAACCCAAACACAATACGGTAGGAAGGACGTGTGTGTGTGTGCGTGTGCGTGTGTGTGTGTGTGTTTTGGCTCTAAATTTCTCTAAATTGTATTTGATGTGTTGTCCAAACGCCACCTAACTTAAAGGTACAGTTGGGGAACAGAACAATCAGAAAAATAGAGGTTATTAACCTCTATTCCATCAGCAAAGAGGAAGCACATCATGAGAACAAAATTACATCACCGACATTGAAAACACATAAACACAGTCACTTTCAAAACAAGCTCGCATTTGAAATCGAAAACAGATTGGTCTGGTTTTGTAGCTGCAATTGTCAATATGGTCTCTGTTTACCCTTGGGGGGATGATAATAAACACCACTCTCATTGGTGATTCCATTTAATCAGGCTAAACAAAAATACCCCAAGATGTAAAAATACATATCATACTACATTATAATTCAGTTTCTATTATAGATTTGATCTATATTGATCAAGTTATTTGGCAAGTTCTTTGTAATGTTGTGAATCAGACAAACATTTAGGTAACAATACTTCTGGTGTCCAGAAACTTGCACTATGCTGATATCTAATTAACATTAACATTTGCCTATTCGAATATTAGGCCTTGTGCTATCCCAGAGGAAACTTTTGCTTCTCATTTGTATCCCTTCTGTTGCTAAGGAGACAAAATGGTGATTCTCTTTTAAGGATCATTTAAGTATTACTTTTGTCACAATTATTTCTCCTAATTTTGCCTTAGGAGAAATAAAACAAGCAAAAGATGAGACACATAGCAATAAGCAGTAGCGGCTCCTGGGTTGACAAATAGGCGGGGCAGAGTCTGTTGATCAAGTTTAGAAAAAAAAATTGGCATAGTTCCAGGTCACCGGCAGCTGGACGCACAAGGGCGGTCCACGGAGATTTTGTTAATTTTTACGACTCTTTCTTTCTATGGCTCGGCTATGAGCGAAATCTGGGGAATGGAATTTCATAATGTTACCACTTGCGGTCAAAATACCGTTTTGTTCATACATTATTAACCTATATTAGCCTACTTAATGTTATTTTATTCATAAGAAGTGAAGTTTAAAATATTGAGATTCCAGACAAATAAAAGCTACAATGTAGGTACCGGTAATCAGCTCATTAGCTCAGATCAGTGGAGAACTACTTTGGGGGGAAAACTCAAGAGGGAAACAAATAACCGAGAATTCGTTGCGAAATCAAAATTCCACTAGAGCTATACTAGAACAAATCCGAGAAGAAGACACGCACTGAGGATGCTGCTGACGCAGCCTTTTCCATCACCAGGTTCAATTGATGTGCATAGCAATTAGGGTAGGCTACACGTCTTGCACTTTTTTACGCACTCCACCAGATGCTCCTCTCATGACACTAGCCCCATCAAATGTCTGTGCAATCAGCCTTACTTTATCTGTGTCACTATCAGGTAAACAAACTCGTACACGATTTCGCACTTACAGTGTAGCCCTCATCGAGTTGTGCTGCAATATAGCTTTCCCCAGCATGGCTAATTTGCACAACTCAGATGCTAGCCTCATGTTTTTTGCCTTCTCTGAAAAATGTTTGTCACACACACCTACACTAGCCTACTCCAAACATCCCCTTGTCCCCCAGAAGATCGGAAAAGCAGGCATGGAAAACAGAACATTTTATTGCGTTCAGGACAACCAGAGCTTCTTATCAGACATATGGCCTACCACGAACGTGAAAATGTCCGATTAAATGACCGACTCTTGTCCTTTGTTTGTTGGTATACGATGTTAATGTCGGGCTGATCAGGTCCTAGGTCTTTGATAGCTAAGTTAACTACAAACTCAAGTCTTTCGAATAAGTTCTTTAAGAGAAACTCCACACTATTGCACACACCCTGTTCACTCGCCATTTTTCAAATGTCTGCCTGACCTCACAAAATTCGTGCGGACTAATACAGTAGGCATAGGCTACTACCTACAGTAGGCAGTAAGTTCTGACGTCGTATAGGGTGGGCAGTGGCATGATCTGCCCACCCGACCTTCTACTAACCGCGCTCTAGCTGCAGTTCCATTATCGGTCGACAGATTTACATAGACAAACAGCAGGCGCTGTTCAATTTCTTCAGGGCAGTCCTACCAGAAATGAAATGTAACGTTACAGTAGGCCTACAACAACTACGGATATGATCAATGAGATCTTTGCGATCTTTGCGAAATTTCTTTGCAAATCATACAAAAATGTAACATGATTGAGTACTTTGCCACTGATTACAATAATAAACAAACAACATTTCGTTTAAAAAAAATATTTTGTGGATCTACTTTTCTAGCGGATGAATCTTTAGTAGGGCTCTGCCCCTCCTGCCCAAGTGAACGAGCCGCGTCTGGCAATAAGACAAGTAGGAGTCACATAAGAGATATTAGTTTGAGAAGCAGGAGAAATACGGGAGATCTCTTATATGTTTGAGTGTAGTCTCATTTACAACTTGTTTCTCCTTAGGAGAAATAATAGAGCAAATGAGGAGACATTGCAATGAGTAGGAGTTACAATTGAGATATCAGTTTGAGGGTCAAAAAATAGGGCACTCCATAGCATTTCAAACTTTTATTTTATAAAACAAAGCAAAACAGTTGTACTATAAAAATGGACTTTAAGCAATGGGAGCTTGCACAGTTGCACTTTAAAATGGACTTCAAGCAATGGAAGCATGTTAATGCCTTGATATGTTCTTTTTATAATGTGTATTCTTATTTTTTATTTTTTTGTGTGTGTGAGTGTGTATGTGAGTATTATTTTTAAAAGCTGCACAAGCAAATTGCATTTTACGGACCAACTGCACAATGACAATTTAAGTCTATCTATAAATCATACAACATGGAGAAATGAACTAATAAACAATAACATAAACAAACTGAACTTGTGCCAAAGCGTGCCATACTGTGTACAATGGTGGATGAAAGCGTGGGCTGGTCAATCTGCGTATTTTATCCTGGTGGTGGAACCAACCAAAGGGAGGAGGGAGAGAAGAGCAGAAAATAGAACATTGTTAGTTTGTGAGCCACTCAAAAATACAAAGTAAGACATTTGTTTGACCGTCTGCTTTCATAACTGTGGGAATTTTGATACAGCACAAAGATCAGACACACCTTATTAATCACTTAAACACAGAATGGGGGATGTGATAGCTACCACTCACATTTGCTATATGTTGCCCAATTGAAAAACAGATTGTATTGATATATTTGTAAAGCTTAAACAAGTTTGTTGAATTCCCTCACCTCATCTAGTGAGTAAACTGTATTGTCAGGCTAGGATTAACCCCTATCCAGCTTACCACTAGGCAAAACTTTGTTTTGGTTGGATTAAGCCTATTCAGTGTAAAAAAAAATGGGCATCTGAAAATAGTTTAGTTCAGAGTCCTGATGTCAAAAAAGTAATTTGGGCAATTTTTTTTGTCATCTGGGAGCTGGCTCCATAGTCAGAACGCATAACAACTAAATGCAGCGTTGCCTTGTTTAGTTCTGATAGTGGGTTTCAACAGCACATTTCTCCTGTGATCAGTGAGGTTTAAGTGATGAGTATTGCTGGAACATGTCACACAGTCTCATTGAAGGGCAAATCTGGTGTAAACTGATTCAAAGCCTTGTTGTTCAAGCTCACCAGGCACTGTCCAAAGGACAAAGAACAATAAAATGTGTCATAACCTAGACAAGTTATGGACAAGAAAGTAAAGCTGACTCAATATGGCAAAAAAGCCTTCAGTATCTTCTTTCCATTACAGGGTTTCCCCAGGTTTGACCACCCCAAATAAGACTTTTTTTAAGACCTTTTTAAGACCACTTACATGAAAATTAAGACTTACATCACACCCATTATGCGGTTGTAAAACACCAGATCAAATCCATAATGACAATTAAAACAACACTTCCCCATGATGTGCTGTCCTCTCCTTTCAACTGATTATGTTGATTCATTGCTGGCGGTGCCCTTGGATTAAGCAAGGTGAATGGCTCGATTCCAGACTATACATTTCAATGATATAGGATGGCCCGCCAGGCTAGTTTTTTTCCCCCATTTCACCTTGCTTGCAGGCTAGTATAATTAAAATTGAAGACCTTCGTTTAAAAAATTAAGACTTTGGCAACAGAATTTAAGACTTTTTCAGACCTTAATTAAGGAACATGACATTTAAGACCGTTTAAAGACTTTTAAGACCCCGCGGCTACCCTGCATTATGTCAGGAATACCAAAAGTACTTCTATACGGCTCTGGGCTATACTTCCCTGTCCATAACTCAGAATTGGCTGTGCCACATTTTCTTTTTCCTATGAACAGCACACAGTGATTTCCAACAAGAGCTATGGATCAATTCATACCGGATTTGTCCTTTAAGTGATTTGTAAACAAGGAGTGCTTTAGGGTCAATCCGGTAAATCAAAGACAATGACTCAATATTACATCTAAATTAGCCCAAAACATTTAGCTCTGATCACTCAAGAGACACTGACAATTGTCAAGAACAAAAACAAAATACAGAAAATACAGTATACACCAGGGGTATTCAATTAATCTTCAGCGAGGTCGTTACGGAAAATTTCCTCAAGCAAAGGTCTGGAGCATCATAATGTTTAGGCTATGTATATGCATATATGTATAATATATATACAGGGGTGGAGCCAGAGGGGGTGGCTCCGGGTGGCACGTACAGGCCACCCTTGAGATTCGATTGGCCACCCCAGGTGTCACCCCAAATCCTAGTCTACGATTGGCCATTAACATGGTATAAGGCGGGACCTTTCTTAATGCACTTGCAGTAGTGTGAAGTGTCAGACGTCAGAAATGTAAGTGGCAAACACACTTGCCTTTATTGGCCTGCGGCACAATTGAACTGCGGAACGAAAGGTTTCCCCGATCAGGAAAATACGCAACTTTGTGTAGGCTTAACAGAGGTAGCCTAAATATCGTGCCTATGATGATGACAGCTTTAAAAAAAAAAAAAAAAACATTTATTTCACTTGTCTCGCTGGATTGAAGGCAGAATGTGGGCTGTTGCGCAAATAGATTAATGAGGGTCGGGAGATTCCGTTAACAAAAACCTAAAGTTTTGCTAACATTTTCTCCATTATTATCGTAAAATATGTCTCCATGCAGGGCAGGGCTGGTTCTAACCTAGGCTAGGCTACTATATTTGGGTGGGCTGGTAGAAATTTTGGGTGGGCAACATAGCAAAGCTGTCAAATTGGATCAAAACTAACATAAACACAAAACAAACACAAAACAATCAGTACTACCTAGCTTGAGTTGCTGCAGCCAACAGCCAGGGATAGGCAGTATGTCTGATACATGTATGCAAAATACAAAATAGTATGTTGTCATTTTTATTTTATTTAGTTGGGAAAAAATGGCATCATATTTTGTATCAAAATACTTTATAGGTTTGTAGTTTAAAAATAGTGCCAAATTATTTTGGTAAAACCAATAACCTACTTTTGGTGATGTGATTATAAAAGTGCAAAACAATGAATGCAGCACTGGTGCTGACTTGTAATTTGCCCAGAGTTGTTGTGATCAGAATATTGAGATTCAGGGAGATAAGTTTCTTGAGAACTTTAGTCATCCAATTCAAACACATGGAACCGGTTATGTGGTTGCCCTGCAAGAAGTTGCACCATGTGCACAATGTTTGCACACATCCACAATACACTCCTTCATACCAACCTCAAGTTTCTTGAGAACTTTAAAGAGGTTTAAACGGCCCTCCGCTTCGCGTCGGGGCCGTTTTACAACCTCGACCGTGCATTAAAGGAGAATTCCGGTGTGATATTGACCTAAAGTGTATTGAAACATGATACCGAGTGTGAACGTATGTCTCATAGCCCATCTCGGCTTGTCCCCTGCACTCCAAAATCTGGCGCTAGTTAGCCGATGCTACCAACAGCTTTTTCAATAGTGGTGCTTCGGCATCGGGCTAGCCATGCAAATAAATCACTGTTTTACACCCATTTACGAGGCTCAATGTATCTCCACACTTCATTGGTAGACTTCCGAGGGCCCTGACATTTAAAACGAGACATTGAGAACTTTGAAAAAGCACTGGTAATTTACTTACAAGACGATTTATACAGACAGTATCTTCACGAAGTTCAGCGTTTGCAGCCATCTTGAATTTAGTCACGATAAGTCGAGCAACAAGTAAGAATGAACAGGTATGATAAGGGATCAGATTCCAAAAAGAATTCAGTGGAAATGCATGGATTCCAGTTGCTGCTACTGGAAGAAACTGGAATCCATGCATTTCCACTGAATTATTTTTTTTATAATTATTTCGAAGTATTTATAATACTTCGGCATCGGGCTAATTATTTTAGCCCGATGCCGAAGCACCACTATTGAAAAAGCTGTTGGTAGCATCGGCTAACTAGCGCCAGATTTTGGAGTGCAGGGGACAAGCCGAGATGGGCTATGAGACATACATTCACACTCGGTATCATGTTTCAATACAGTTTAGGTCAATATCACACCGGAATTCTCCTTTAACTTCTGTGAACAGACCACCGTGTCGTCCATTATCCCTTACTTAAACAAAAGTGAGAACATATTGTGGGGAAAAATATACTTACCATTTTGGTACGCTGTTTGTTCAGCAATTTGATCTGATGGTCTAGCGTAGTCTTCCAATTTTTTAAGAAGCTGCCGGCCTCTTTTCAGTGGAATTGAGCTGGAACTAGTTTAAACCAGTGGCAATAACGTTAGCTTCGTCATCTTGACTGACATCCCAAAGACATTTTAAAATTCCGTGCATTTTGGCTACAGCATGGCTTAACACCATTCAAAACACAGACTAAAGCTGTATAAGGTAAAGTAAGCTAGCAACGTTAAATTGTCTAACGTTAGCTTTATATACAAGCGGCACAGCCAGTCTTACAAGTAGCTAACATTGACTAGCTAGCTAACTTTCTGTGCTGCTTCAGTCAGGTTGTTCAATGAGTCTAAAAATATGCAAGAACGTTAGCAAATTACCAAAATGTTAATGTACCTTCTCTGAGTTTTCGTGGTGGCAAGTTCTGCACAATCCTTCATACCCACACACCGTTTCACTTGGTTTCACTGGGCGCCAAATCTAGACTGCATTTTCTGGTAGGAGTCTTCTGCACACGAGTTTGTCACGTCCGACCATCATAGACCTCTGGAGTCTAACTTGATTAATCTAACTTGCTAACAAGTCGCAAGTTAGCTCTGGGGTAGCAAAAATCAAATTGTGCCGCCTTCACGTACCATTGATTATAATATCTACTCGAAGGTTGAAGACAAAAGTGCGTTCAGGAAAACGTCTGCGTCTCCGATTTCGTCGTCTCCCTGCGCGAGAATAGCCTGGCTAGCGCCACCACTTCTCAATGAGACGTGGTCTGGGAACCAAACGTTCATTTTCTCGTATTTGAAAAAAATGCCCAGATCCGTTTATTGGGTGCCACGGATGTCTATGAAATGCGTCTGTGCATAGCTCATCATCGTCTTGCTTTCCCCCCTGTTCTGTGATTGTTTCCCTATCTCAGGCGAAAATTTGCTCCATGGTCTCCAGGCTGCCTTAGCAGCGTGAATCAAATAGCCGCAAGGCAGCATGGGAACACCCAGGCTAGCGCGAGAATTTAACAGGTGATCTCAATATGGGCATAGATGGTAGCTTTTTTGTAGCTTTTTTCAGAGGTCTGTCAGAGCATCGTCATGTGTGGTGGTCACATCACATGGTTAAGCCTACTGTTTGCAAATGTGAACTTGAAAATATGTGCAATTAAAACAAATAAGCCAATGAAAATCATTTGAGAATTGTTGTACAACAGCTAGAACTCTTACAGATCAGACTAATTTATAAAACAAATAGGTCTGGATGAGCATTACATTAGTTCACTTAGAGAGCTCTAGCTCTGATGGATAAGCCTGAGTAAAATATGAGATATATAAATTGAGCAAGTCTGAGTATTGTATAAGCCTTTGCTGAGATCTCTTTTGTAAATCAAAAAAGGACTAAACTGAGATGACTAGAATGAGAACGGTTCAAGCTTGTGAAGAGATCTCTTTTACAGAACTGATGGAGCCTAATCTGAGATTTACCAAAAAAGATCTGAAATGAGAATTGCATGAGTTTACAGAGAGAGCTCTCTGGTGGATCAGCCTGAGTAAAATATGAGATGTATAAATTAGACAACACTGAGCATTATTTAAAATATTGATGAGATCTCATTTGTATATTAAAGGGAGTCTACACTGAGATAACTTAACTCTTTTGCTCCAGAGACAAACCTGAGAAGCGGGAGACAAAAGCAATAATCTCATTTTTATATCACTGTGATCTCATTATTGTCTAGGAGAAACAATTGAGAAAGAGAGGAGCTCTCATTTTAACATTTTCTTTCCTCTGGGATTCTACATGCAGTAAACCTGAAGTGTACCATAAACATGGAACATTCTTACATTTTTGTTGAGACTGTGTTGATATGATTGATGAATAATGATCAGATTCTAGATAGCATTTTACTGACTTACAAAAACGGATTAATTTAGTTTTAATCATAGTATTGTGATGCTAAAGCTCTATGATGGAAACATGGTCAATATTGCTTAATAATGTAACTATTGAGACTATAGTTTCTAGGCATCAGGAAATTCTATTGCGATTAAAAATCAAATGCACCCTGACTTTACAACCCTTATAAGGCGAGAGTGGGCATTCTTTCTGGAGATGAACGACTCTCCGGACTCCTCTCCTTAACTGCTATGGGAAACTGGGAAAGCCGTAATCAGAGGCAAAATCATCTCATACTCTTCACACAAGAAAAAACAGCAACAGCAATTGGAAAACACATTGGAACAAAAGAAATATCCCACCACCCCAGTAAACCAAAACAAAAAGAATTAAAAAAAAAAAAACTCAGAACACAACTTGACGATATCATACAGAAAAAAACACTTCCAAATGCAACAACTGAAATATAATGGGTTTCAATACAGCAATAAAGTAAACAGTAAATATTTGGCAAATCTACTCCAACACAAAAAAGAGAAATCAATTATCCCATCCATTTTGGACTCCGCAGGAAACATTAATCAAGACCCACAGGATATACAACATTATAACAACATTTTTCTGAATTTTTACACCAACCTCTATTACCCCACCCACCAACCAACACAACTGGAAACAGACACCTTCCTAGACAAAGTGACTTTACCCAAATTGACTAAAGAACAAAACGACACTCTAGACGCACCTCTTAGCTCACCGAAGCACTCAAAAAAAATTCCTAGCAACAAATCACCTGGGCCAGATGGACTCCCAGCCGAATTCTACAGACACTTTTGGGACATATTAGCACCACTATTCAACAGAGTAACTATAGAAATGAAATCCTCTTCCACCATACCACACACATGAACACAGCAGCCATGACTTTACTGTTAAAACCAAACAAAGATCCATCCCATCCCTCTAGCTACCGACCTCTCTCACTACTGAACACTGACTTGAAAATTATCACCAAAGCACTAGCCACCAGAATAGAAACAGTCACTTCCATACTCATTCATCCAGATCAGACAGGCTTCATAAAAAATAGACACGCCACAGATAACCTCCGCAGACTGTTCAACCCAATGAATATATCACAAGAAACACAACAGAAAACCATTATCATTTCACTTGATGCAGAAAAAGCTTTTGATAAGGTAAACTGGTCATCAACACTCTCCACAGGTTTGGCTTCGGAGAGTCGTTCATCCACTGGATTAAAACATTGTACACATCACCAAGGGCCACAATTACCACTAACAGAATCACTTCACAGAGTTTCACACTGCACCAGGGCACTAGACAGGGATGCCCACTATCGCCTTCCCTCTTTGCCATTTTCATTGAACCTCTTGCAGCAGCAATATGACAAAACAGCATAATCAAAGGAATTCAGGTGGCAAACGTACAACACAAAATCAGTTTATATGCAGATGACCTCTTACTTTACATACAGAGCCCACAGGTGTCACTTAAAGAAACTTTCAATATCATCAATAGATTTTCTCATGTTTCACATTACACTATCAACTGGAACAAATCAATCATACTGCCCCTCTCCGATAATGCATTATGATTCTGGAGCTCAGGATACTTCCCCCCACTTCTGGAGCTCAGGATACTTCCCCCCACTTTCAAACTGGCAACATCAAATACCTAGGGATTCATATTTCCCCCAGGCTGTCAGAGCTTTTTAGCCTTAACTCTACTCCTCTCCTTAGGAAAATTGAAGACGATTTCAAACGCTGGTCAAAACACCCACTCACACTCATCGGAAGAATAGCCGCTGTCAAAATGAAAACTCTCCCTCAGATTAAATTAAAGTGTTAACGTCAGTTCTGGCCAGGCCATAGTAGTCAAGAAGCTTGCCGCCCTCCCCTTCATCTCATTCATTCCTAATTGATCCAGGTGCATCCCCTCAGCCGATAATCTTTCTTCCCTAGCGATTGGCCACACAGCTTCGGCACGCTTTTTAAATTCTACCCACTTCCTCTCAACCATTTACAGCTCGTTTTTTTGCTACCCACCGCCTCCCCTGCTCCACCTTGTCATGTATGATGCGGCATGTTCTCGTCACGTCGCTTGGCTCTGTTCATGGGGGGAATATTTTTCTCTCCCTGTCCTGCTGGGGTGAGATTTCCCTAAACTGCTGCTGCCCCCTGACTTAATGCTTTTCCATGGTGCTTATGGAAATAGGGGGGTTCCTCCGAACAGAGCTGCCAGCGGTGATGCAGCCTGTAGCCGACGAGCGGGCTCCAGTTGAGCCGCGGCCAGGCTCCTCTCCTCCCTCCGGTGGCAGTGCTGGCACTGGTCTGCTGCACACGGACGCCTGGACAGGGCGTCCGCGTTGCCGTGAAGGTTTCCGGTTTGCCTCCGGAACAGGTGGCACTTTTTCGGGTGCAGTTTGAGCCCAGCACCCCGTATGGCGTCGGACACCTTTTCCAGATGTCCTATGGCACCGGTGAAGTCTGTTGCATGACACAGGATGTCGTCCAGGTAAACCACGCAGCATGTTCGTGGAATGCCTGCCAGGACACGCTCCATCAGCCGCTCAAAGTTCGCTGGCCCGTTGCATAGACCAAACGGAAGTACCCGGAACTGCCACAGCCCTTGCCCGATGGTAAACGCTGTCTTCGGCCGAGCTTCCGGGGCTAGCTCAATCTGCCAGTAGCCACTGCGTAAGTCCAGCGAGCTAAACCAGCAGGAGCCGGCAATGCTGTCCAGCGCATCGTCAATGCGGGGGAGCGGGTAGGAGTCTTTCCGGGTTACCTGGTTGAGGCGCCTGTAGTCAACACAGAACCGCCACGAGCCGTCCTTCTTCCAGACGAGTACAGCCGGCGCAGCCCAGGGACTACTGCTTGGCTCTATCACTCCTGCCGCGGCCATTTCCTTGATGTTTTCTTCAGCTGCTTGTCGTTTGGCGAACGGTAAGCGATGCGACTGAAGTCGAATGGGCCGGGCATTTCCGGTGTCGATATCGTGTTGGACCAGGCTCGTTCGGGTGCAGTCCTCATCTCTTGCGGCGAAGATGTCGGTGTATGCTGCTAGTAGTCTCCGCACCTGGCTACCCTGTGCTTCACTCAGCCCCTCACAGCTACGAGTGCAGAGTACAAAGGGCCGCGCTCTCTGAGCGGAGAGTGGTGTTTGCTCAACCCGCTCTCTTGGCTCCTCCCTGGTGGGCGTGAGCAGTGGCGGCCTCAGCGAGCGGACCTGGATGAGACCTGTTGTTTTCGCGGGCTTGTGTGGGGAGGGGCGGAGTCTGGGATGACGAGTACTCTTTGCGAGTTCGCTTCCTGCGGACTTGTGTGGAGCGAGTTGGAGAGTTCTTCGTCGCGCCAGCTCTCCGCACTTCATGCTCTGTTTTCCCCGCCGTGTGCAACACTACGCTGCTCGTCCCCAGTGTAGTGTGAACCGGGAAATGTCCACCACAACCCCCCATTTCTCTAGCACGTCCAGGCCGAGAATGCAATCATCCTGAATGTTAGCCAACCAAAGCCGGCGGCTCGGCGGCTCGCCGTCTCACCGTTGATGCACACGCACACCACTTTTTGTCCATACAGTTCCGCTCGCTCTCCGGTAACTGTTGTGATGCGCCTTTTTGTCTTTTGGTGAACATTTGGTGTCACTGGGTCCTCATCGGCTATACTTGAGGACGTATAGCCTAACGGCTTAGAGTTCAGGATGGCTTCAACTTCCAGCAGGACTGTGCGAAGCACTTCCTCAGCTACTGACTGGGATCCTATCACTGTGTATAAAGCATTCTTTGCTGATCTGATCTCCCGTTCCCAGGCCCCACCGAAATGTGGAGCTGCAGGCAGGTTGAAGTAAAAAAAGCAATTTTCTGCCTGGCCAGGAGCTTCTGGAGTTCTGGGCTCATACTGGTGAAGGCTTCACGTAGGTCTTTCTCACCGCCCTTGAAATTGGTCCCTTGGTCTGAGTAGACTTCTACCGGCGTCCCTCTGCGAGCGATGAACCTCCTAAGTGCCATCAGGTAAGAGTCTACGTCTATGCTTGGTAGAAGGTCAAAGTGCACAGCACGGGTTGTGAGGTATTTAAAGATAATGCCCCACCTCTTCTCTGTGCGGCGGCCTATCTTGATCTGGAAAGGCCCGAAACAATCAACGCCAGTGGAAAAGAATGGAGGCTTAAAGAGTCGCAACCGAGCTGCAGGTAGGTCTGACATCTTTGGCACTGCAGGACGGGCCTTCCACCTTCGACATTCTTTACTGACTTTCACTGGTGCTGTACGCGTCGGATAGCTTCTCTCCCACACAGGACCCAGAAAGAACGCCTCATCTCTGCGTACACCCGTTCAGGCCCAGGATGACATAGACGAGCATCATAATCCTGGATCAGGAGTTTGGTGGCTGGATGGGAGGGGTCCAAGACGATCGGATGTAAGGAGCTGGAGTCTAGTGCCTCTGCTCTAGTGCCTTCCCCCTACACATATGATCCCTGCTTCAGGGTCCAGCTCCGGCGACAGGGTAAGTAGACGGCTGCTGCGCTGTACAGGCTTGCCTGCTTCTAGGAGGCGCACCTCTTCCTGAAAACAGTCCTGTTGCGCTTGCTTGATGATTAACAACTCTGTTTGCTGATAGATGGAGGCTGTCGGGCTGCCAGGCTGTGCGGCCGCCCCATCAAGCTCATGTGCAGTGGCTTCAACAAAGTCCTTCCAGCAGGCATACTGTTCAGCTGTGGAAATTCTTGGCTGGTCAACTGTTGACGTCAGGCCACAGAAGGTAAGCTTACGGTATTCTGCAGGATCCAGTTCAACCACTGTGGATGGCCTGGAAGGCCACTCTTCTGGTCCCTTGAATTTGGATTTCAGACACACGCGTGCCTACAAACACCTTAAAACGGCACGATTCTGATTGGAGCCACGTCAACACTGTGGTAGAGTCTGTCCACAGTATGGTCTTGTCTATGGGCAGTGTGAGCTCCTTTTCCAGCAGGCTAGACAACTGTGCTCCCGTAAGGGCACCACAGAGCTCCAATCTTGGCATTGACGTTTGCCGCCTTGGTGCGACTCTGGATCTTGCCACGAGGAATGACAGGTATACTCTGCCATGAGTGTCCTCAGTCCGTAGGTATGCGACAGAGCCATAAGCCCTTTCCGACGCGTCGCTGAAGATGTGGATCTGCCTGGTGAGAACGTCAGCTTGAGTTGGCACATAAGGTCGGGGTAGAGATATATGTGGTAGAACCCCAAGCCTGGCCTCCCATTCCTTCCACCCGTGCAGAAGCTCTTCGGAAAGAAGCGGGTCGTCCCAGCCACGCTGTTTATCCCATAGGCGTTGAACAAGCATTTTTGCTCGTGTTGTGTACGGCAGGATGTACCCCAGAGGATCGTACTGTCGAGCTAGGACTTTGTACACGTTCCGCATCGTCAGTTCTCCATACTCTAGGGGTCGATGCTTGTAGCCGAGACTATCGGACTCCCAGTGCCAGATGAGTCCAAGAGCAGATTCTGGATGGCTGGCGTCGCCCTTGGAAAGCCAGTGCTCAAGGCTGTTGGACCTGGCTTTAGTGGGTAAGTGACTGATTGCACTTGGTGCATTACTTGCCCACTGGCGGAGATAAAAGCCACCAGTGGGGAGCAGAGCACGGAGCTTATCCACGAGCTGCTTTGCCTCATCGACTGTTGGCACACTCTGTAAGCAGTTGTCGACGTAGAAGCACTGCGTCTTGTCTGAAACGCAGTAGGACGAGAAGAGAGGCCCCCAGGGTTGGCCCAGGCAGTAATGCTTCGTTCAGGTTAAGGCCTCGGCACGAGCAGTTGAACACTATACGGTTCTTGTCGTTGTGCTGTACTAAATGATGTGGGATGAACCACGTTTCACTCTCTGTTGTGACATCGGTGCTGAGCTTCACTACTGATCCTGCTTTGACTAGTTTGCAGATCTCCTCACAGTTTGCCTCTGCGAGTGCTGGGTCCCTGGCTAGCCTCTTCTCGGTGCTCCTTAGACTTGACCACCTCCTTAGTGGCTTGGAAGAGGGGCATTTGACGTTTGCGCAGCAGAGGGGTAGCGTACCGCAGAACACCATCGACCTCCACGCGTATTGTCTTCGCCTCAAGCATGTCCACCGCCTCTTGGTCCTCCTTTGACCGCATGACTACCTTGTCACTTTGAAACGGCACCACGTCCATCTGCCACAGCCTTTGTACATTTGTCATCAGTTCAGCAGTCTGTGGGGAGACGGTGGTGAACAGACACTGCTGGTGTGGCAGAGCCTGCTGGACTAACCTGGCGGGGCCTTGCAGAGTCCATCCCAGTCGAGTGTGGATAGCGGCAGGTCCTCCTGGTGGGCCCAATCTCACCGGTTCGACTGGGGTGAGCAGGTGCGGGTGGTCAGCACCTATGAGTATGAGGGGCTTGACTCGGTCCAACTGCTTGAGGGGTAGACCTACAAGGTGCTTGTATTTCTTCTGGAGAGACGTGATGGGGTAAGACTGCTCAGCAAGGCCAACACGCGCTGATGTAAAGGCTTGTGTGATTTTAAAGCTCTTCTTTGGCTGAACAGCAGGAGATAGGTGGAAAGACACTCGCGCTCCTCTGAGCTCCTCTGTCTCCGTCGTTATCGGGGAAGTGGGCCCTGGGCACTGGGCCCAGTTTCCCGATAACGACAGAGACACGTTCTTACTAGGGTTTTCTACGATTCATCTTACGATCGTTCGTTTGGTTTTTCCGACTGTTTCCCGAACATGCTCGTAGCGTGAACGCGCATGCACTGCTCTTAAGATGCTCTTAAGGGGAGCTGTCCACGTTAATAGTTGAAATGATACTGAAATATCCTCTGATTTGACGGTGATGTCAGGTGACTGCACGTCACAGCTATAGGCCTACCATTTAAACTTCGGATCTACACATTAATTCATATCAATACGAAAATAGAAACACTTTGACATCTGCATGTAAGCATCCCAAGTAGGTTATATACCACACAGAGACATAAATAATTGTAATTATTTTAAGATTGTTGCACCATGCAATAATTTTTTGCGGTGTCACTTAAGAACACATTTGAAGATAAGAAAGAAGTCGAGTAAGAAAGAGAGGATATGTGTAGGCTTAGATTTTGATGCTAGATTAGCAAAGATAATGTCAAAATATTCATTTCTTTCAGTTTCATAACTTGATTGCATTTTTGTCCGCTTTTCATCACATTATTATGACCATTAAATGTAGGCTTTGCACGCTAAAATCTGATTCATCACAGGTAAACACAATAAAGAATGGGAACGTAAATTGGATTATGTATTCTAAATTGTAATTCCTCTGTATGTCCTGTTGGTGACCTCAGTGAGAAGTACTGTTAAGACGCTCTTAGCCGGTAACGAGTACTCTGGAGCACTCGTAGATCTAGCCCAAGGACACTACTTCCACATTCCCATAACCACCATCCGACTACCAAATCCCCCCCACAATCCCCCCCCCCTTTTTTTTCATCCCTGTCATTTATTTTATTCCAGTAATTTCATTTCTGGCATTTCATTCATATCTATAGTCAACCTGTATGCAATAATTCTCAGCCTCTATATCTGTTGTTAATGCTATGTCATGTCAAGATATGTCAAGATGTCAAGTCAATGTCATGTCATGTCAAGATGTGTGTTTTGTGTAGTGTACATGTGTCATGTTGTATTGTGTAGTATTCATTTGTCTATTGTATTGTTGTATTTTGTTTGTAACTTCATTCTTGTTTGCAAATAAAAAAAATCAAATGCAGATGATATGAATAGCATTCTGCTTTGGCGAGCTGTAATGAGCATGTTTGATATGACAGAGCATCTGTAGAGTTCCACCAGAAGAGCCTCCTTCAAGCATTGACCTTTCTTGCCAATCAGCCGCAATCAGATCATCACAAAGCGGATTTTTCAAACTATTTCCACAGATCAACTACAGTAGTTGTCCATTGCAACTTTATGTGTTTTACCCATATTATTTTTCCTTGGTGTGATTGTTTTAAGATTCAAGATTCAAGAGATCTTCACTTTCCATAAAGGAAATTCATTCAACTCTGATATGATCAGTCCAAACGTACCACAATCTTACCACCAGATGCTAAAAACAACAACTCATTTACAAGAAATGGTTGGCCGGTAGTCCCTCTGCTATTGTATGATCACTTCCTTGTTCCCCATCAGATATTCTTTGTCAAGGTTGGCACAAGACTAAGACAACTCTCACAAACTCACGTGTCACATGTAAATATGACCATTTGTTTTGAATAAAACTGAAAGGGTGACCTACACTGGATGTGGGATTAGTGCTAATGACAGCAGGGACCAAGCTCACAAACCCCTAGATCTTTCCTTTGCACCTTGATGTGACCTTGTGACGGCTGCTTCTCTCTACGACCTGATTAACATGCAGTATCCCTCTATGCCCAGAGCTGAAAGCGCAGAAGAGCACCTGTGTAACCAAGCAACCGCCAGCTAAACAACGAGGCCTTTTCAACCACCACCCCTTCCCCGTTGGAGACCAAGATTTCTCTCAAACATCAATCCATATTAATGATATGCAGCAGGAGCTCTCTTCACACTTCCAAAAAGCTTCAAAATCAATCTCTTCTTATCTACATGCCGGATGTTGAATAAGACGTTTGGAAGCAAAAGATTGAGGCCATGAATATTCCCAGCTAGAGGCTGACAGTAGGACGGCTACAGCTAAGGTCTGGGACAGAATCCACTTGATTTGGGTCTGTCTCAAGGTCAGCTACTTCCTTTCTCTTTTATTCTTGTTTTAAGGATGGTAACACCTGTTAAACTCAACACTGCAAAAATGGCCTATCTAATAAAATCTAACCAAGTACTATTAATCTTATATCAAGATCAAAATATCTAGTTGGTATTGTTTTCACTATAAAGAGACTTACTTAGTGCTTTCTTGTAAAATCATTTGGCTTAATTTAAGAATAGTTTGACTTCTTTTAAGACGTCTCATCCTGAAAACAAGTAAATTTGTCTGCCAGTGCATTAAGCAAATTTGTCCTAAAAACAAGCACATTTGTCTGCCAGTGTGTTGAGTAAATTTGTCTTGATAAGATTCCTTAAAATAAGTCAAAGTGTTCTTAAATTAAATCAAAATTATCTTTCAAGAGAGCGCTAGGTAAGTCACTACATACTAAAAACAATAGCAAATAGATTTTTTGATCTTAATATGAGATTAATAACACTTGGTTAGATTTTATGTTTTGCATTGAATGCATAAATGGACGTCTGGCTGACGTCACAGGGCTTTTTCAGGCTGAAGCATCACATCAGTGGGATTGCCAGGCTCTCCCAGCCTCCACTCTTCATCCAGGGCCTGAGATGGTTTTATGGCGGCCGGCGGGGGAGTCCTCCCAGACTCGGCTGGGAAACCCATTCTGCTGCTTGTCACCTTTGTCCCGGTGTTTGGCCAGCTGGGCTTGGCCGAGTGATGTTTCGGATGTTTATGGGAGACTCCCCAGCCTGGCCACGCACTGATTAGCCTGTTAACAGATGGCTATCGTGTACACTCCCACCCCATGTAAATCCTTCAGAGAGGAGGCACTCTAAATGACTTATGCCAGTGGGGTGGGTGAGATGGCCTCTCTATGACGGCGGTTGCTGCCCCCCCCCTCCACTCCCCCGCCTGCTGTCCTATATGGTGTTACACGAAAGATCCCCCCTTTTTTGTGGTAGGGAAGCTGTCCTGACCAGGGCAAGTGTGTTTTCTATCTCTCTAATACATACCAGATTCCCACTGGTCTTATTCCAGAGTTAGTTGCCACCTGGAACATCTCTAGAAGACCTTATTCAGTGAATTGAATGTGAGTGAATTAGAGTAGTCTTGTGAAGTGGTAGTCATCAGTGCATTTAGCCCCATGCAGGGGAAAACATTGCAAAAACAAAGGGTCGAGTTGAGGGGGAGGAGGAGGAGAGAGAGAGAGAGAGAGAGAGAGAGAGAGAGAGAAGGGAAACTCAAAAGAGGCTGGGAAATGCAACAGAAGTAAAATAAATAATTATTTTCAAAGGTAAAATAAATAATTGTTGAATACAAGAGCAAGATTATACTGTTGCCCTAGATTCAAGTTCCGTCAACATCTGCTTTTTAATTTCCTACCACCATTGACACACAAAACACAAAACATCTACATTCTGTTTAAATTATCTGATGACCCAAAGCCCTTTGTATTAATCAGTTCATTGGCAGGAGGTCCTTCTGCTCGGCAAAGAGAGCCACACGTCTGACAGTGTATTCAGGTCCACGTCTGAAGTGATTCACATGTTAATATTTAACCCAGGCTGATGGGGAGCTTGGTGAGCAGAAGCAGGATGCTTTTAGAAACGGATCTGATCTGCTGAGGGCAGCAGGATGTAACAAACACACACACACACACACACGCCAAACCAACTCAGAATCCCTCTGGCAACACTTCAGCTAAGTAAACACCTATAGGTTTCTACTATAGGATGACAACATGGCTGTAAAGAACTAAAGCTGGGAGGAGTTGATTACTGACTCATATGTTTGTGTGGAGGCTGTAGATTGAGTTCCCATTTTGCTGGGTTGTTGTTGCTTTTCCATAAAATGCCCTCATGTTTCTTGCGCATGTGTTTCTGAGGGTCACCCAATGTACATGCAAAATCAAAGTCTTCAATCAAAACAATAACAGGCTCTTTGTTAGAGAGGGAACAGTTAATTCAGTTGGATGACCAAACAAGTCAATGAGATTACCATTAGTAGGGATGTGATCCACTGTTCAGACATAAACATGGCAAAGGCACTGACTTCAAACAACATGGTTGCTTAGCAACTGCTATTTTCTATAGGGAGCATCTTGACAGAATCCCTTTTTCGGAAGTTAATGTGAGCTCATTATTTCAACCAGACCTGGCAATGTGGCTCAAAAATACACAAACAATACTCCATCCTTCTGACATTTTCTAATAATGTATAAAGCATGGCTGGATAATGACCAGTGTTTGTGCCACGTATAACAGTGGGTATGTAGTCATGATATCTCGTTCCCCGCTCAAGCCATGTGAATGAGCTCACGTGGTAGCGACCTTTCATGTCGTGTCAGATTCATGCTAGATTCAGTTTCAACTAATTGTCATTTAATAAGTCTCACACATTCACTCTTGTCCTGCCAGTGTGTGTGTGTGTGTGTGTGTGTGTGTGTGTGTGTGTGTGTGTGTGTGTGTGTGTATCCTAGACAAGTGAATGGACTTTGTGATATGGACTCATATGAGTAAGCATGTGAAAATTGCCCACTACCAATGAATGCATATTTTTCATAAGCATATATTAATAACACCATATGGCGTGCTTGTAGGGGGTAAAGGGTTAAGGCTACCAGTGGTCCGGTCGTTGTGTTCTTTAAACGTTTTAATATAAAGTCATGTAATCACAACACATACTAAGATCATTCTAAGGCAACCTACTTAGAGTCCACATCAACTGGGCCTAAGCATTTGTTGGCAAAGCCTATATATATATATATATATATATAGGGCTGTCAAAATAACAGATTAATTTCGATTAATTAATTTGAGAAAAAATAACTGATTCAAAAAAATTAGTGCAGATTAATCAATTCCGTATGAGCTTTGACCCCGAGCCGTTCTAGTCAGTAAAAATTAGACTGTAAAATGAAGGAGAGAGAAGAAAACATGCTGCCTAGATCATTGATTGGAACATTTACTTTTAAAAAATGGCCTGATGGTGTTTATAAAAATAAAGTGTTGAAAATAAAGTCCTTTGCAATGTCTGCAAGTGTTGACATTGAGGGGAGTGTTAAAGGAACCATATGTAAGATTGTGGCCAAAACTGGTACTGCAATCACTTTCAAATTACTGTAGAGCGGTGTATCCCCTCCCCCTCTCCCCTGACTTGAGGTTGCCAACCCAGATGCTGAAACACTACTGACTTTGTGATTAGTAGATAGGTGGAGGGTGGCGCATCAGGCCAAAACACAACATGACATGACAAAACACAACATCAACATCAGTTGAGGGCTGCAACTTCACTTTTTAAATGACAATAACCTGGCCAGACTACTGTTGTCAGTGATATAATTATTTGAAATGAACATGATTTCTTAATGTCTAGTGACATATCAGGGTCATTTTATGATTAATTGAAATACATTTCTTACATACGGTTCCTTTAATTTATTTTCATTGTGTCCCCTAGGTTATATCTGTGGCCTGAAATGCCTTGCATGTGAAAAAAAAAAAACTTCTTCCCGAAGCACCTCAGCATATTAGGTCATATCATAGATTATTATGGCCATTATTTGAACAGTGAAAATAATAATAAAAGAGTTTTTGAACTTTAATGTCACTAATGCTGATTATTCAATTATTCATTTGAATTTAAATATTTAAAATACTTTCACAGCAAAAATTATATATGCGATTAATTAATCACAGAGTATGTAATTAATTAGATTATTTTTTTTAATCGATTGACAGCCCTAATATATATACATGTTACAATGACTGACTGCTCTATTATTACAGTGCATGAAAATGCACTGTACTGTTCTTCCTAGGCTTCTTCTTCTTATTCTTCTTCTAACGCAGTTAATGCAGCTTCAACCGTTTAACGTAGAAACATTAAAACTACGTTCAAACTATGTTACGTAGGTCTTACTTAGGACATGTGGTCTTTGTATTTTTCATCTTTGTAACTTTTATACTTTTTAAACTATTAATTAAAAACTACTCAAAATTTCCCCATAGACTTAACATTGGGCTGATGACATCACAATCAAGCCGTTAAGCAATTAGAATCCTAGGCCAGGTGGTCAGGCCACCTGCATCAACTGTCAGTTTGTCAGGCTTATACAGTCTCATTCTGTTATACACATCCTGTTCAACTGTTTCCTCTGTCCACAACATAATTTAACCATTTAAACTATCCACCTATTTATCTGTTCAGTCATTCCAACCATATTAAACCTCATCTACCTAGTCCAGTCATTCCAACTATATTAAACCTCATCTACCTCGCAAATAATTTAACCTTTTAAACTATCCACCTATTTAACTGTTCAGTCATTCCAACTATATTAAACCTCATCTACCTCGCAAATAATTTAACCTTTTAAACTATCCACCTATTTAACTGTTCAGTCATTCCAACTATATTAAACCTCATCTACCTAGTTCAGTCATTCCAACTATATTAAACCTCATTTACCTAGCAAATAATTTAACCATTTAAACTATCCACCTATTTATCTGTCCAGTCATTCCAACTATATTAAACCTCATCATGTTGGTTGCCAATTAGCCATCATCTGTTTTAACAATACATTTCACACCATGTTTTGCATTTTCATGCACTGGTAATTCCCTGGAATTGCATTTTCTAGTCCTTATTCTTTTTCTTCTAACGCAGTTAATGCAGCTTCAACCGCTTAACATAGAAACTTTATTCAAACTTTGTTATGTAGGTCTTACTTGTGACATCCGGGCTTTGTATTTTTCATCTTTGTAACTTTTATACTTTTTAAACTATTAATTAAAAACTACTCAAAATTTCCCCATAGACTTAACATTAGGCTGATGACATCACAATCGGGCCGTTAAGCAATTAAAATCCTAGGCCAGGTGGCCAGGCCACCTGCATCAACTGTCAGTTTCTCAGGCTTTAAGCATACAATGTCATTCTTTTAAGACTACACATCCTGTTCCACTGCTTCCTCTGTCCACAACTGTTTCAAAATAAAAGTCCTCACCACAATAATTCACTGTTAAACAATTTAACGATTTAAACTATCCACCTATTTAACTGTTCAGCCATTCCAACTATATTAAACCACCATCTACCTATCAACAGCCTAGCAACCACCTTAAGTACCCTAGCAGCAGCCTAGCAACCACTTCCACAGTTACTGTACAACCTAGCAACCAATATAGCAACCAAGAAGTTTAACCTAGCAACCAGCATAGCAACCACCACAACTAACCTAGCAACAGCCTAGCAACCACCTCAAGTACCCTAGCAACAGCCTAGCAACCATGTCAAATACCCTAGCAACAGCCAAACAACCACTTCCACAGGTACAACCTAGCAACCAATATAGTAACCAATGAGTTTAACCTAGCAACCAGCATAGCAACCACCACAGCTAACCTAGCAACAGCCTAGCAACCACCTCAAGTACCCTAGCAACAGCCTAGCAACCATGTCAAATACCCCAGCAACAGCCTAGCAACCACTTCCACAGTTACAACCTAGCAACCAACATAGTAACCAATGAGTTTAACCTAGCAACCAGCATAGCAAACACCACAACTTACCTAGCAACAGCCTAGCAAAAGCCTAGCAACCACCTCAAGTACCCTAGCAACAGCCTAGCAACCATGTCAAATACCCTAGCAACAGCCTAGCAACCACATCCACAGTTACAACCTAGCAACCAACATAGCAACCAATGAGTTTAACCTAGCAACCAGCATAGCAACCACCTCAACTAACCTAGCAACAGCCTAGCAACCACCTCAAGTACCCTAGCAACAGCCTAGCAACCACCACAATGTCAACCTAGCAACCACCATAGCAACCAACAGGATCACCCAAGCAACCAGCATAGCAACCACTTAATTTGGCATAATGACCAACATATGTACCCTAGCAACACTATTGCAACTATATCTGCATTATTTGTTTTTACTCTGTATTTGTACATCCTATTTTTTGCATTTTCATGCACTGTATTTCCTTCAAGAAATGCTTTTCTAGTTGTGTTACATGCTCCAAATGTAAAGCACTTTGAGCTGCATTCTGTGTATGAAAGGTGCTATACAAATGAAGCGCATTATTATTATTATTATTATTATTATTATTATTATTACTACTCCTACAAATAAAACAGCTCAATAGCCTGGTCATTTCAGATCAGCAAACATATCAAGCATACACCACTTGCATCAAGAGCTTTTAAATGCTTGTAAAATAATGCTTCAATGCTCCACTAATGCAGTCTTTATGATGTATCATGCTGTTTGGGAACAGATCAAAACAACTTCACCAAACACTGTATTTCTATAGAAGAAATGACCAAGACAAATGCAAATGATCAGTGTGCAAGATAGATCAAGTCTACATCTAGATCTAAATCTAGATCTAGCTTGGCCGTGTCTACTGTAGTTTGAAATGCTGTCAGTGGTGTGTATCTCTGTTCTTACCCTCAATACTAACTCATATTATGAATTATGAATCAAATTAGTAGTTTGATTCATATTTTCCCTTAGGTGTAAGGCACCTTGTGTCCACCTTGAGTGTCTCTTGTTGTGGACATCCTCCAGACTGTTTCTTTTCCAAATCAAACACATTTCTTCTGCTGCCTCTGAGCAATCCTAAGCACACACCTGTAGTTTGGTGTTTTATTTATTGGTTTATTTGATAGGGACCATGCATATTAATGAACATTGTGTAAAAAACACCATGTAGGCTGAATATGCCAGAATTAGTAAAGTGAGTTCAGCATGCTTTGAAAAGATGACTAGCCTACTTGATCCTTGATATTTGTTTCTCAGACCGCACACACTTGCATGGATGAGCGTATCTTGATTAAAATGACGAGCTCCAAATGATCAAAGGAGCTGGGAAAATTCAGCTGCCCAACGTAAGAGCTGGTGAAGTGGCTCTACTCTAAAAAGCCCCCAAAAGCACGCTGCTCATGGGATTTTCCATCTGCTGTCACTGAAACACAAATAGGATTCACTCATGCAGACCGGGATGTTTGAACAACAGTAAACTCTGTCTAGCTACAACTACTGTAAGCAATGCTAACACTTCAGGAACTTTCACTTAATACTAGCCATACGAGTTCAACCAGTCAGTAATCAAAGATCTTTGGTTCAACAATCCCATCACATGTATTTTTGGAGTTGACATAGCACTTTGCTCTCTCTGTGGCTATCAGATGTTAACGCCAGTTTATCTTAGTGTATTCCCTCGTTGCTCTTCTTACAACAACTGTGAAAGATGAAAGATGAAAGACATGCGATGTGCAGATAAACTCTGATCATCACCAGCACCACATGTAGCGTTTGGTTGGCCGGTGCTCAGTAAGGAGACACTGGACTGGTCAGTGGACATGTCTGAAAATGCCGGCAGCTGATTTGATGGACCGAGCCAGGGTTCAGGTTACCATGGATATTTTTAATCCCACCAAAGGTCAGGAGGAAACAACAGGCTTAGAGGGAAGGGGAGAGTCTGTCTCAATCTAGCAACACAGGAAGGCATGTTTATCATTAAGCCAACCATCCAACCGAAACCAGTTCACACAGCCTTCGCAAAAACATTCTAAACCATCGTTCCACCTGGTGTGTCATTAAAACAAATATTAATTTAAAAAAGAGGATGTGATTTAACTTTCCAGTGACAACTTTTTATCTTCAGAATGGACAAGTAGAACTTCAGGGTCATCACTATCCACACAACAAAGGCACATTTCTTGAAATATATATGTAATCATTCATGTATTCTGAGCGAATATGGTTTTTCTATACATAGTCAGCAGTGTCTTGACACTAACCTAGTTACCATAACAATAGACAGCAGTAAATGATGGGAAGGGTTTCCATAGAAACAAAGTCTATGTAGACTGATGGCTGCCTTGAACTCTTCCCTTTCATGTAAAGATCTGGGGCCGTATTCACAAAGAATTTTAAGGCTAAAAGTAGCTCCTAACTGGCGAATTTAGGAGCAACTCCTAAAAATAATGGGCGTGTCATTCCTAACTTTAGGACTCCTCATTTTTTTTCACTAAAAGTAATTCACGAAGCATTTTAGACCTAAAAGTAGCACCTAAGTCTGGGACAGCTTAAAATAAGTCGAGAGGACTCCTAACTCACTAAGACCTATTCACAAACAGCTTTTTGTGGCATTTGCAGTATCTTTGCAACATTATTAAATTAATCTGTCACCATATGACTATGTTTGCAAAGAGGAGAACATTTTAATTTGATTCACAATGAAACATTACATTTCATTTACATGTTGACAATGAGTAGTTTTGGTTGTTGTTGGTTGCGTTATTGCATCCTTTTATGCCTACAATGCGAAATTGTTCCCTCGCGATTGGAAGCTCCTGTAGCCGCATACGCATTTCAAAACATCACAACGTGAAATGCCACAAAAAGCTGTTAAGTGGTAATACTGATTATTTAATCAGTAACTGTCTACTGACATACTTACATGTGCAACCATATGGTAAGGCCTTTCCACCTGATGTAATCAGATTATATGGCATGGCACTTGTAATCTCTCCATTGTGAAAGTTTTACAGATACCTATTTAGTTATATATAGCCTATATACTGTATATTCACTGAAAGTTAATTGACATTATAGATGACTGGGATTCATGATGAAAATGACAGCATACCTCATCAGAAAAAAAGATAACAACCATGTTTTTCCCTTTTTCATCAATTTTATTAGAAACAATTGTCACAGTGTAAAAAAGTAAATAAATAGCCTTTTTCATTTACAAAGATAATAAATAAGGACAATTCAAGAAAATGGACATCAGTCTGAAATTACAAGTTGATAATGCTGGTGAGAGGGAGCTCACAGTCACCCAGGATATAGTCTCTCTTCATAGTGGACATTTTATTGACCACTTTAAAGCGCAGTGACCACAAAGACAGGTCCTCCTCCGAAATACCATCGAAGAAGAAGTCCTCGTTGAATATGGGGTTCCGGCTCTTTCGGATGACCGTACTGCGCTGCTTCTGGACCTTGCCGGGCATGAGCGAGATGCTGACACTGCAGTTGATGCTCTTGGGGTCGACGGCGAGTGAGTAGAGTCCCTCGGCGCTGATGAGCCGCACGCGGAGCCGCTGGTTCTCGGGGCAGTACTCGGCCGAGAGGCGCAGCATGCCGTCGCGCCCCACCGACACCAGGCACTCCTTCATGACGCGCTCGCGCTGCAGCACCAGGTCCATGGGGAAGATGGCGGGGGGCGCCAGGCCATAAGCGCCGCTGCCGCCACCACCGCCGCACGGGGAGATGGGCTCCACCAGGCCCTCGGACGCCCGCCGCAGCACGCAGGGGCTGTTGTCCGTGGAGCTGCTCTCGTCTGTGGAGAGCGAGTTGTTGCGCGAGACGGTCGTCTTGCGGTGGATGTTACGGTAGAGCAAGCGTTCGTGGCTCAGGGCCTTGAAGAGGGAGGACTTGGGCGGTGGGCAGCGGGCCAGCAGCGGCGAGCTGAAGGGGGACGACTCCGTGGAGGAGGTGGTGTCACTGTCCAGCGTGCCCTGCCGGTGGAGGGTGAAGGCCCGGGGCGAGAGCCTGCTGGTCTGGCCGTTGAAGCTGAAGTGGGGCGAGGTCGGGGATGGGGCAGGTGAGACGGAGGGTGAGCTCCGGGGGGAGTACGTGTTGGACCGGCTCCGGGGCAGAACCAGGGGGAGCCCGTTGGTGCTCGGGTCATTGTGGAACAGAGACTCCTTCCGGCGGGTGTGCGGGCTCTCCAGGAGTGTGCAAAAGCCGTAGCAGGTCTGGGCTTTGGCCAGGTGGGGCAGCGAGAGGGCTGCTTGGCTCTGGGGGTCCGCGTTGGTGGTCTCCTCATCGCTGCAGACATTGTCGTAAGGTGCGTCATCCACACTCTCCACCTGGATGATGTGGGCCACCAGCTCCCGTCCAGGGGCCTCCCTCTTGGGGCTCCCTCGCTCTGAGACCGGTATTCTCATGATGGTGGACGCCTTGCACTGCTCTGCTGCCTTCGTTTCCAGCATGGTGGTGTGGACCTTTGGAGGGATGCAGAACTCGGGGATGGTGTCTGGGGTGATGATGTTGGGACACAGCAGGGCCTTCTTGCTCTTCTCCACAGAGTGCTTGTCTCCAAACATGATGTCCCCAATTTTGAAGGTGTACTCCGAGACCGGCAGGGGCAGGTTGGTTCTCTCCACTGACACTCGGATCTTTTCTACCACCCACATGAGCTTGCAGTAATAGACCAGCTTTGGAACTGTGGAACAAAAAGAGGAATTTTTAGTGCACAATATTCATAGTCAAATCGTCAGAACTGAATATTAGTTATATGATATACATTTTTCATATATTACATATTTTTTATAATACATTTACATATGTTAGATAAAACAGTTAACCCCCATAAAATAGCATTTATGCTCTAATAGTGTGAAGTAACTTAATGCTTACCTTATGAAGGAGCTACAGTATAGGACCCTTTTAGATTTTTAGAGTTTTAGATTTAATCCTCCTATGAACATCCAATGAACAGTCAGCACAGGTGTTCCACAGCATTAGTTCAGGATAACCACTGAGGCTCTCTCTTGAATGGCAGGCTAACTGACTCTCTTCCCTGACCACACCTGCTTGTCTGAGACTTGTCCTACGTGTAACAAGTGGTTTTATATTTGCCCAGCAGAGTGGGAGGAGCCCTGAGGAGCCTCCAACATTTGGATAGGACAGCCCCTGTTTTTTTTCTCTCTCACTGTCTATCTGTCTCCATGGAGATCCTCAATCAGTAACATTGCAATCACGCAAAGTAAAGGCCGGTACGATAAGCGAACTGCTGTCAAATCCAACAAATGGGTTTGATAAGAGGCAAATGTGTTAGTTAGCTTGTTTGATTTTCCATTCATGTCGATGAGGAAAGGAGCTGACAGGTACTGGGGGTATTCAGAAATGGCCAGAGAAAATGTAGACCAGAACACAGGTGTCTGGAATAACCTATCTTTAGGCGGATGTGTCAGCATTTATAAGGGGCGGAGAAGTGGGCTTAGGGAATGCATAATGTAAATGTAAATATAACTGCCTGTGAAGAATGTAGGTCAACTGTGATTGAAATGCTGCAGTGAAAGTACCATAAAACTTTCAGAGGTTGGGCACAGTAGCATAAAAAGACAACCATATGGTAGATGGAATTGGCAATGTTGACTTAACCTGAATTATATAGTGAATCATAGACCAGTGCTTTATGAGATGTACAAAAAGAATTACATGTAAAGCAGAATATCAACTCTCTTTGTGTTTGTGTGACATATATTGCTATCAAAATGTTGTTGTGAAAAAAACTTCAATCAGTCAGTCATTAATCAAGTAAACACAGTGACTTCTAGAGGTTGTATAGAAGGACTCATCAATAAGACCAGCATTCAGAATTAATGTTACAAGGTTCCATTTTTCAATATGACAAATATTCAGAATGGATGTTAGAAAACACTTAAGGTAAAGGTAAGTAATTTCCTTGTCACGCATCATTTCAATTTCACACTGTTTCGCTGTATCTAACTATGATACAATGCTTGAATGGAGTATTACTTTTCAATTCTGGCAGGGATGGATTACTGCACGGGCCTACCAGGCCCAGGCCCAGAGGCCCAAGGGGTCAGGGGGCCCTGAAGCCCAAGCCTTTGCATGGAATCATTGCCTCAATATCAACAAATCAGGATGTAGGCTATGAATCTGATTGAATTTAGTATTGGCCATCCCCAAAATGCACCAGAATACAGGAAATCACATCAAACAAATTAAAAAAATTCTGGGGGAGGACCCCTAAACTCCCCCTCCCACATATACGACAATTAGTGGGGGGCCCTTAATACATCTGGGCCGAGGGGCCCGAAAGTTCATAATCCGCCCATGAATTCTGGCTAGGGTTGCTCTTTTGTAGCAATGCAACCCCAATAAGTTAAATGATAACAGGTCTCAGGGTTATGTGTTCTCAGGGACTACTCATCATGTCTCAAGGGTACACTCTTGTGGTAGAAAATAGACAGCTGCACAGACGTTGTGTCCCTTCACACCACATGGTATATGAACCCTATAAAACCTACTCAACCATGGCCACTTTTAAAACGACTGCTTATTGTAAAACAAAACAAACCAGTTACGCACAAAATTGCCTCAATAAAAGATTGCTTGTTGACACCCACCCATAATTATGCCTGTAATATTATAAAGCCTTCTGTTGTGCTTAAATGGACAGGTCCCATTTTGAATTTACCTGTTAGTGTCTGACATCACCTTGCAGTTAGTTCCCTACAAACATGCTCTTGAAAGATTGTGGTCAAAGTCCAAACGGAGTATTTCTGCTGCCTTTGGGAACCTATTCACCAGCTGTTCAAGTTATACATAAAGCATAATGGTGTTTGTCACACAAAAGATTAACATGGTTCTATGTGCAATCAAAGGGGCCTTCTAAGAATTCCTTCCCATACACCTACTCAATCAGGTAAGTGTTCCCATGCACCTACTCAATCAGGTAAGTGTTCCCATGCACCTACTCAATCAGGTAAGTGTTTTTAATAGCAGTAGGTTCTATTGTAGAGCCACATATTTTCAAATGAGTGGGGTTGAGATTAAAGGGTTTGAGTGTGTGCAAATCATTTAGACTAAATAAACAACCTTTTTTATTCTCATTCTTCTCTCTCTTACACAGACAGCCACATCTAAGGATTTCTCATCACACTCCACAGAGGGCTCAACGTATTGCAATTTGTATCACAATTGAGATAATGTCTTGTTCTTGTTTAGAACTTCAGTTGGATCAAGACTCCTTTGACCGGTTGTGTCAGTAAATGCAGAAGACCCTTGACCTATGTGTGAAGTATGTGTATCATTTGGAATAACCATAGGTTCCCATGGAATAGGAACATACAGTATGACTAGAGGTCATATTTACACATAACCTTCTTTCTCTGCAAAAATTATCTATTTATACCATATCATTTCAAGGGGACAGGGAGGAGGAGGAGGAGGAGGAAGGGAGGGAGGGAGGGAGAGAGAGAGAGAGAGAGGGGGAGAGATCAAACCCTTTGCCAGTTGGAGTCTGTTTTATGACTAGATGTCTTATTATTGCCTATTGCCACTAGAGGACAGCATTTGTACATTTATAACACACAGCTCTGTGTGCTTTACATTTCAATTTCAGATGAGTACATTGAATTTACCTATTCAAATGAATTACCCTTAAAAAAACACTGCAAGACCTGAAACAGCTAAACATATCATAAGGTAACGGTATGTAGCCTGTTCATATCAGGAAAAGTGTGTGCCTAACCACATAATAAATGTATTGTGATTTCTATCATCAATTTGAATTGATTCATTGTTTTTGTTTGATTGTTTTCTGGCTTAATTAATGTCAGTCTTTCAGTTTCCAAATCATGTTTTTCCAAATTTCGATGTTTCAATGTTTTTCCGATTCCTCTCTCTCTTTCTGTCTGTTTCTCTCTTTCTTTCATAAAGCACATCATTCATTTGCCTTAATTACCAGTGGACAATTCTACTGAATTTGCATTGGGATATAAAGACTGACCTTGCAAGGAGTGTTTTGAGAGAGAGAGAGAGAGAGAGAGAGAGAGAGAGAGAGAGAGAAGTCGAGAGAGAGAGAGAGAGAGAGAGAATTTAACTGAATCTCATTAAACTCTGAAAAATTGTAATATGCATGGCTTGATGTGTCTCTCACAAAGCTCTGACCTTCAACTTGTTTCAGGAGAAAAAATTAACCTAAACACCTCATACATGCACACTGACACTCCTGTAATTCCAGTCAACTTGTAACACAAGAACCAGGTAGAAAACCAATGCCAGTCTTTGAGAATCTGTGGTTGATAGAAAAGTTCAATCTTCCTGTAGTGAAGGGAGAGAGCAGTGACCCCCACCTGGCCTTGAACTCGGGTCCCCGGAGTACCAAACCTGCAGATATGACACTCACTACCCAGCTAAACTTGTTTCAGATACACAGGAAACCAAGTAGTCACCAACAAGCAGGCTCCACAAGGACGAAAATGACCATCCCAGAAAGCATGTGACACTGGGACACCACACTCACTCAAGATCAGGGCCCGATCTATCCATTCCCTAATAATCTACTGGACGGACCTTTATTATTTCTTCTCAGTTACTTTTTTTGGTCCATCACCTGCACTCCTGTGATGTGCGCGCACTCCTTCATTTCCTCATGCAATAAAGCCATATTTTAAACATAAAGCTATGAAGTTATTGGTTGAATGACTATTCTGTAATTTACAAGTCATAATTTCCATTTCTATTGATGAGAAGTGCTCTGTGTATTGCCTATAGGGTGACATTGTACATTGCACTCAGTATAGGAGACCTTCCAGGACACAGACAGTATGGCACTGCCAGAGTATCTCATCATTTCATATCACTGTAGAACAGAATTTATTTCTGTAATTATACACAAGACCAACGCAAATTTTGAGAATCAATGAGAAGCTTTTTTCTGAGGACTTTGAGTTAGGCTTTAATTTTCTCAAATGACAGAGCAGCCCTATCCATATGGTGGACTGTACTATTGCTGAGCTGCTCCCACACAAAGTAGGCTATTTTTAAGAATAATTTCTGATCATGAAAAAACACAAATCAGATTGACTTTTCAACTCTCACTCCATGGCTAGAGGGGGGCGACTCAGCCATATAACCTGCAACTAAAATATACCTGGGATGCTGCGTATTTGTATTTTAACTAATGATCTCAAGGTTCATTGGGGAGAGTGTAATACGTTTCTTGAAATATATACCCGACCTGAATTTGAGGATGTCGGGGCATCTGGCCCATTGACTTTGCTGTGTGCATAAATTAATTGCTTTGGTAAGTGTATTGGTTGTGGAGCCTACGCCGTTCCTCCAACGAGGAGGGAGGAGCTTCGCGGCAAAGAGGCAGAACTGCAGACCGCTGCCTCAACATCAAGTCATCACCCATGCACCAGAGTAGTGGATTTCAGGTAGGAATTGCTATCTTCTATCGGCTGTTTTGCACACGTTTCTCCCACTGTTGTCGACTATTCTTGTCGATGTTGCACGGCAATAATTCAGAAAAGGATTCGTTTGGTGTTTTAGCGAGCCCGTTTACGCGCGGGTGGTAGATGACGATAGCGATAGACGCAATCGGTGTGCTCCCTGGACGGAGCAAATGAATGGGGTTGGTCTTCAGCAGCAGCGCCTTGTAAAATTTTGTTCTGGTGCTCTAAATTAGCTACCCAATTAGTTAGGCGTTTTGTTTGTAAACGCACCATCTGCAATATAAACACGTTAACCGTATTTCGCCTGTTGAATCTTCTCCTATAGATAATGGCTGTGTTAACAAGAAACTGTGGGTTGCTGCTAAATTAAAAGCAAAGAACATGGTTATTACGTTACCCCCTGTTGAAGTCCTACTTCATGAGCACGAAGTACTCGGGCAGCTCTTTGAACTACTGCCGAAACCACATCAATGTCTAGGAATATGATCTGGAATAACCCACATAACCGGAATAAAAACCGATGGATGCCAAGTTAGGCAAAGATAGACGTCTGATTCACTACATTGATGCATGTTTTGCTCATCTGGAAAAATCTGCAGCCTCTATCATAGAAAATCGTTGGGGTCATTGCTAAAGGGCGAAATTTGACGCCGCCATATTTTAATGCTATGTCCGATAACATCCACATTGTTAGTGGTCTATCCGGTATGCCCTTATAATAAATGTAGCATCATAGCTATTCGCATGGTATTCCATGTAGCTATTTTGTTGCGAGTGGCATTTCGGGTTAATATTCTGGGGTGTCCTCCTTGCCGTATCCTTTCACCCGCCTAGTGGAGTGGACATAAACACGTGCTTAATTATTAATAGGCTATATCAATGTCGATTAATTCCGAAGCTTAACAGTTCCAAGATTACCCTGAACTGTACCGTTATGAGGAGATCCAAATATAGCCCGATGTAGGCTACCACGATTGTACAGCATGCAAACTCCCGTTTGCCATCATTAGGCTACACGCCTCTGCATGGCGGACGCTCTTGTCGGGAGTTTTCGTGTAGCTTAATTACCTTTGATGGGCTTTTTGAACAGATAACACAGATGTATATAGTGGAGTTGAGCCAAGCAAAATGCAAAACAACTTTTGCTGCTATAGCAGGTTAGGCTGACATTTTGCATACCGAGCTACAGCACAAATCGAGAAGGGGTGTCGCAGAGGCAACGCTTGGATATAGTAAATGAGGAGAAAATATTGACCATTTGCCATTAGTGTCATGAATCGTTGAACATTTCGCTTCAGCCACACTCCAAGGGAGGGTCAGCCAGGTTGGTCCAGGCGCTTGATCGTTACGTTGGTTCCCAAAGCTGCGCACACGGCTGCCACACCCCTTGAGAAATAAGCATCCGAGACCCGTCGCGAATGAATGAAATGTGTTTGAGGGAGAAATGTTCGACTTGACTGAACAGCCCTAACTCTGTCAGTATCCAGAAGCTGCTCTATGCCAGAATGCAAGAATCGTTTAGTGATCTTTCCCTCTTGTTTTAATGAGACATATTTGGCGACAAGAGGACCCTGAGCTCTAAATGTGATCAATAGCACTTGATTTAATAAGTCCAGGCAATCAATGCCGTGGCCAAGTGAAATCACGGAGTAGGATTCCACCTTTGATTTTTCACAGGGACAGTTTAGTTGCACCTGCAGCAGTGCATTTAAAAAATCTAATTTAATGAAGAGGGTCTTACGAAAAGTAACCCCCATCACTCCCATCCAAAGTGATCCAAATTAATGTGACAACAGAATCGGATGTTTCAGGAGACTTGAAGTAGGTTTAACTTATGTTCTGACTTGGAGGAGTTGACCGGCTCTGCCAGACAGTTGCACAAACCATGGACGATTCCCATCAAATCAATGCATGGGACCATGTGGTGACTCCATTCCCACACATGACTGGGATGTTCTACTTCACTGGGCACTGGGGCAGAAGCTCTGTCATTCACTGGGGGTGACTGCAACACAAGCCTCCCTGAAACCCTCTGAAGTCTGCCTTAACATGTGCCAGGAGTAATAAAAGCAGACACCATGAAACATGGTGGGAGTTCTGTATGAATTCTTCATGTGCACTACAATTCCATTAGCAGCTCTGCTGCTCTGTTCATCTTGGCTCGGAGGAGTATGGGACACAAGATTTTGCTGTGTAATTCTGCTGCCTCGAAGGCTGGAAATCAATCAAGTTTGGGTTCAGAGTTCTGTCATCAGAATTTGTAATTTGGTCTTGTTTGACCTTTGGCTAGTTCTGATTTCAGAGAGAGGAAGGAGTCATTTTCGAGTCTGGCTCTTTTACTTTTTTTTTACTTGATGGCTGCATGCCCATCTGTGGTATCATGCTTGGCTTGTATCCAACCTCCTCAAGTGGTAAAGTTCATACCCAGGGGGCATGGGGGGTCAACTAACTAACATTAACCCCCCTGACTTGTCTCTGGCCAAGAGAAGAACCTAGTGACCCCCCCCACCCCCATCATGCTGAACAGCACCTCTCCACCCACTTGCCCATATGCAGGGTTATAATTAGCCCGCAGCACAGCGAGTGTCACGGGCTTAGATGCGGCAGTTCTCTTGCCAACAGCAACTGATAAAATCCTACGGTTCCGCTGACATGCTCCGCTAGCGAAATGCCAAGTGCTGCGAAGTGAGGTGTAGAATTATTTGTTTCCTGATATTGCCTCGACAAAGATTAGAATAGGTGCTATCAGAACCAGCCAGAATACCCCACAACTACCACCTCCACCACCACCACCTTCCCAGCCCCTTGTTGCCTCCACCCTATATATTCACATGTCCTCAAGAGAGTCAGTGGACATGACCGGATACAGTTTCTTTTGCAATTCAAATCTGGGCATGGCTGCCGACCAGATAATGCTCACAATTGTTGCTCATTCTTGGATGGACTTTTGTTCAACTCTTTTTAAATATACAGGAGGAGAATATGAGACTATGTAAATGGCCTTGTCGGGTTTCAGTGGCCTCTCTGTGCATGGAGAATGAATGGGCTGCTATGGACTGCGAGGTCGTGTCTGATTGCCTCAGCGGTTGCGTCACTTGGCATGGTTGGGTGTTTGTGCTTTCTTTGAGCTGTGTGTGAGTGTGTGTGTGTGTGTGAATGCATGTGTGTGAGAGAAAGTGACTGGAATGGGGTTCTGAAACATTCAAACGTTCTCATACACATGTGCATCAGATGCGAGCCATCAAACCTGAAGGCAAGTATGGGGAGGAGTAGGGATCATGAAATAGATCAGTGCATGTTTGGTTCTATTGCTTCACTACGTGTGTCCATTTGAGGGATAAAGCCTATGACCATGTGGGTTGAGCATGTTTCCTACCCCAGAAAGGCACAAGGCTGGTGTGTAAATCTTACCTTTGGGCTCTGCGCACAACCCCAATTGTGAATGAAACTGCTATAGCGCCACATGACTTCTCCTGTGTGTGTTAGCACCATCAGGCCTAGCGCTTTGAGCGGCAAGAGCGAGCACTTGGGTGTTTGTGAGGAGGATGTCCCCGACAGGCTCTCAGGAAGTGTTGGGGCTTATTGGGGGGCATCATGGACACGCAATGCCCTTCCCTCTCTTTGTGACAGAGCCACTCTGTACCCTGGAGGTCACAGTGCGGAGCGGCTCAAAGCACTTCATCCAGCCTTGACATCCACAAGTTCACACTCATCTGCCTCAACTACCACCCCACCCCCCATCCCCCACACCCCATCCCAAACCCCCTCCCGTTTTTTAAACGTGTGTCTAGTGAAACCCTTGAGAGCCCAGTAGTAAGTAATATGATAAGGTAATTACAGTAAGTGATATCGGCTTACCTCTCATTGTAATTTCTCCTCATTATTCTCCCAGAGCCCGAGTAATTAAAATCATGACCCCTAAACGCACTGGACGTTGACTTTCCCTGCCGCAAGCCACCCTTTAAGGAGGGCCATTATCAAAATGACTTTTGGATTATGTGAAGCCATCAGAGTCATGAATTTAAACGAATCTCGCATGTCCACAATTCTCTTGAGTTTTTCAGTCTTAAAGGAATTATCCGGAGTAAAATGCACTTTAGATCAATTTACGGATGATTGGGAGTACATACGTTGAGTTGACATCAAAATCATGTCATTCGGATGTGTTTTGAGAAAGTTCGATTTTACCGTTTTTAGTCAAAACTCGTTAGCCTGGAAGTGACCAGGGCAATTCGGGTCATTTCGCCGCTACAAAACGCTATTTTTATACCTCTTCTACAGTTCCAAACAACATTACACTTACGTGGTAGTGAGTAGAGGGTCCCTAAAGCCAAACCGAAGTATCCCGAGGTCTTTATGTGGTCGGATAGAGAGTCCAGAATGAATTTCATCAAGCCAGTACCTTTCCGGAAATATTGCTGCTGCAGCTGGTATCTTTAGGGGAAAGTCCGTAGGAGTCGATTGCCGAGTGTGGAGTAACACGCTCTGGAAATTCACAATTTTTTTTTTTTTTTTAATTTTTTTAAAAACATAGTCCAGTATTTCTTTCGAAATTGAAATGAAGTTGTATGGACTGGACTATTTTTTTTTTTTTAAAAACAGCGACGAAATTGTGAATTTCCAGAGCGTGTTACTCCACACTCCGCAATCGACTCCTACGGACTTTCCCCTAAAGACGCCAGCTGCAGCAGCAACATTTCTGGAAAGGTACTGGCTTGATGAAATTCATTCTGGACTCTATATCCGACCACATAAAGACCTCGGGATACTTCGGTTTGGCTTTAGGGACCCTCTACTCACTACCACGTAAGTGTAATGTTGTTTGGAACTGTAGAAGAGGTATAAAAATAGCGTTTTGTAGCGGCGAAATGACTTGCCCTGGTCACTTCCAGGCTAACGAGTTTTGAATAAAAACTGTAAAATCGAACTTTCTCAAAACACATCCGAATGACATGATTTTGATGTCAACTCAACGTATGTACTCCCAATCATCCGTAAATTGATCTAAAGTGCATTTTACTCCGGATAATTCCTTTAAACACAAGGAGGTTATTGTTTTGCTTGGAGTTGCAAAACAGAATGACAGATGGTTGATTGGATTGTCTTAGAATCCTTAATTGACATACTTGTGGTATTCACTCGGGTGTTCCCCCAATGTTTGTATCCAGCTTTGGCGCCGCTTTAGTTTCATCGTGTGTTGTGCTCATGTACTCCGCCTCAGATTTTTTGCCTTCAGTTTTTTTTTTCTGTTGCTTTTTGAGGTCAGGGGGATCAGCGCGCAGTGTTAAATTTCCAGGAACGGACAGAGCAGCCCAGGTAGTGTTTCACTGGCACTTAACCGCTCCTCCTCTCTCCTTGCTTTTCATAGCCTTAAAAATGGGGTGTGAATTCTCTCCTCTCCTAACTGCGTGGCTTCGCCTCAGAGACATAGGTTGTTCCATGCCTGCTGTGTGTGTGTGTGTGTGTGTGTGTGTGTGCTGCTCTGGGGAGCACTGCTACCACCTTGACGAAGGATGGTGGATTTTAAAATGTCCCCAAAAACATGTGATTTCGCTAACTTAATCTCATCAGTAACTTGCCCTGTTGAAAATTGAGGCTAATAGGTTGGTTACTTAGTGACCTGGATTTGATAGAGGTTGGGGAAAAAAACTTGCAAGGAAGGTTCGAGGTTTCAATTTCTGTAGAAAATTGCAGTTGCCTTTTCTGTGATGAAGAGCCATGGGTGAAATATTTAAGGCTGTCGTCCATCATCAGAGTAACTTGAGCATTCTCTGATGTTGCTATGGAAAATTCTATTTGCTTGAAATTAACTACAAAGAACGAAGCTCAGGATTTGGCTTGAGGTGAGGTAGGCAGTAAGGAAGGTCACAAAATATATTAGGTTCTATCTTGTCCATTTGCACACCACTGCTATTTCCTGCTTCAGTGTTATGGCACTGCTTTGATGATGATGGTGTGTGTGTGTGTTTGTTTATTTATGTATTTATTTATTTATTTATTTATGTGAGAGAGAGTCTTTGTTTCCCTCAGAATCATTACAAAGTGATTTTCCCCTTGGTGGTGGTGTGTTCAATCACCCAAAATAACATGCCCAGTTTGGAATTCCCCAAGAAATGTTTAGCAGTGGGGGTGGGAAGCAGGAGGTATCCGCAGTCATTGGAGACAGTGATTGTGTTGAACCATCGTTGCTAATATGCAAGGGTGGGTAAGTTAGGTTGTCTGTGCGTCTGCATATGTGTTTTTGTCTCGTTTTGTGTGATGGTTGAATGCCCTTTTGACACACACTCGCATACTCACACACTGTAGACAACATGGAAAGAGAAGATGTGGACCAGACTGACAAGAGACAAGGGGATACATAGGAGGCCTTTTCTAAGAGCAGGAGCTGTGTGTGTGTGTGTGTGTGTGTGTGTGTGGGGTGTCACACCTCGCGCACCACACCTCCCCTCCCACCCCTGTGACTCCTCTCCGGGCTCTCCTGTAGAGAACGCGCAGTCCTAAATATGGCACCGTGAACATGCTCTTCTAGAGCAGCATCGAGGAGGCTTCATAGCTAGCATTTGCACTCTCATAGAAAGTGGATGTGGATTATCTGACAGGCTAGTGCGAATCTGAACACTGAAACGAGCCTGGCGTTGGCAAGGGCACACTCAGGATATGTCCAGGGAGCGGGGAGCTAGCGATATTGGCAGTCATGCGTAGATTTCTGTAATAGTGTGTGTGTGGGGGGGGGGGGGGGGTGGGGGGGGTGTTGGCTGGACAGGTGCATGGCTGGTGTGCGTATCATCTTGGATGTGTTTTTAATAGCCGCTCTTCCCTCATCAGAGCAGTAAAACGAGACTTGATGACAAAATCTGCCCATGACTGTTCCCTCAGGGGGCCAAGAGCAGGATTTCGTCAGAGCCACCGCACCTTCATACTTATATTCTCTCGCTCTCTCTCTCTCTCTCTCTCTCTCTCTCTCTCTCTCTCTCTCTCTCTCTCTCTATCTCTCGCGCTCTCGCTCTTGCGCTCACTCTCTCTCTCTCTATCTCTCGCGCTCTCGCTCTCGCTCTCGCTCTTGCTCTCACTCTCTCGCTCTCGCTCTCTCCCTCTCTCGCTCTCTCTCCCTCCCTCTCTCTCGCTCTCTCTCTTTCTCTTTCTCTCTCGCTCTCTCTCTCTGTGTCTCTATTCAATGTTACTGGCATGGCCGTACAACATGAGGTGTTGCCAAAGCAAGATCACATGGGTCTCTTTCTCTCTCTCTCTCCTCTCCTCTCTCTTCTCTTACTCAACCATCACCTTTATCTCTTATCTCTCCCTTTTTTCTGTCTTCCTCTTCTCTCTGTTCTCTCTTTTTCTAACTTTCTCTTATCTCTCTCTCTCTTGCGCTCTTTTTTTCTCAATTCCTCCCTTTCCTCCCTTCCTCTCCCATGAGTCCTGTGCAACTTTTCCGAATGATCTAAGTGTGTTAAAAGAGGTGAACCACGGTGGAACATAGTGTTTGTTCACCTCCCACCCTAGGGCAGGGATCGACTCTGACTTCGGGCCCAGCCCCTTCGCTCCTCATTGTTGGGGCCTTACTCGTTCCTCAGCTGCATTTTTTCCAGAGCCTTTCCCTCGCTCCGCTCCAGCTCTCATTTCCTACCCCTCCCCCCCCCCCCACCCCCCTCCTCCTCACCGGGCCACAGCCCCCGTGCAGGGGAGCCGCCGCCGGTGGTGGAGCAGCCGGAAGTCAGCATAATAAAAGGGAAGACCAGCAGAGTCCTGGGAGAGTGGATGGAGAAGTTATGAAGTGATTAAGCCTGTGCTTGGGACTGAGGAGTGTATCTTGTAAGTCTCTGTCCCTCTCTCCGTCTCTCTTTCTTTCTCAGTTTTGTGTTTCGGTTTTTACTGTAGTTGCTTTACTAATATGTTCTATGTTATTCAGATGTTGCCAAATATTTAAGCTAATGGTACTATAGCCTAGCAATATAACACTAACTATTATCAAAGATCCTTTATCAACCGTCTCTGCTATTATTCTCTTTCTCTCACTCTCTCTTTCTCTCTTTCTCTCTCTCTCTCTCTCTCTCTCTCTCTCTCTCTCTCTCTCTCTCTCTCTCTCTCTCTCTCTCTCTCTCTCTCTCTCTCTCTCTCTCTCATTCTTTGCGGCCCCCTCTGGCTCAGCTCTCTGTTGTCCCATGCACAGATGTGCTGGGCCTGCCAAGAGGTGGGCCCTCTCACCATGCCACAGCGAAAACACTTCTCTCTCAGGAAGTGTGTTAAGTGTTTTATTAGGCCTGGAATGCTTCTGATTAAAAAAAATCACTCTGGCAGTGTTCTCTTACCGTTTACATTCCTCCTTGTCCTCTCTCTCTGTGTGTGTGTGTGTGTGTGTGTGTGTGTGTGTGTGTGTGTACGCATGTTACAGCGAAACTGGTCTTCTGTTGTAATAGTGAAAATGAATGCAGTACGACCACACCAGTTCATGATTTATGTTTGTTGCCTTCCATTGTAGCATTACATGTTTTATTATGTTAATCACTCCTGCTTCATCAATCACGTCCACAAAATACTGTCCCCTTTTGGGGTGTGTTGATTGGGAGCCATACTGTAGATCACGCTTACTGACATCATTTCTCATGCTGCATACTCTCCTATATGGCATCTGGATTGGGGGGGTGGGGAGGCGAGGGGTTGTCTTAGGCCGTGCCAGTCTTTACGGTGATCAGGGAGTGAGCTGGTGCTGATGTTTGCCCTGCGTGTAGGATTAGCGGCAGTCTCTCGCAGGGGTCTGCTGAGCACGAGGGTTAAGAGCATGCAGAGCAGGGCAGACCTGGGAGGTGTGTGTGTGTGTGTGTGTGTGTGTGTGTGTATATGGTGGGGTGGGAATCCGGTTGTGGCAGCTCTGAGAATTAGGTCAGTAGACTGCAGTGGGCTGGTGGTTGTGCGCTGTGGAGCACTGGTGCATGCAGCTGGACCGGCCTCCTGTGCCTGGCTGGCCGGCTGCATCTCCGCTCTGTCACAGCTGCAGACTGGCCCACCGTCACCCTGGCTGGACACATGCCCAAAGGGACGGTGGCTAAATGCCTATTGATTTAAGCACTGTGTCAGCGTTCACCAACCTGCACGAGCCGAGTGTCTTGCTTGGCTGGCTATTGTGGAGTCATCCAATCCATTTTGGCAACAAAGCAGTCCTTGACTTGTTTTTGCCTTTTAGACCACAGTAGAACATGGATTAAGCTGTGTAGGTGTGAGCAGTTTTAGTAACCACATTTTTAATGTCTTTGTGGATTTCATTTTGAAATGGCCTTTGCATAACCCTTCCACCATGTTCTGTTGTCTCTTTGTGTAGTGTCCATCAGGACCCCAGGACTTTCCTTTGTGGACCTTTTGTCCTTGGCACTGGTTTGAGATCCTTGTCTAGCTTAGCCTTGAGAGCTGGAATGCCAGTGACGCTGGCCAGACTGGTTCACTCGTGCCTAGCATGACTGGATACTGCCAGTGATCCTCATCAATACTGGGATAATCAATAAATGCTGCAGGGTGGCACGGTGATGATTTGATTTGTTTTATTTGATCATTCGTGATGACTTCTTCTCTGCAGAAGCTCTGTGCCCTGTGCATGCTCTGTGTGTTCACTCTCCGATGAAGCTGGAAGTGTGCCTCAGGTATCTCTGCCCACAGCTTGTCTGACCCCAGCATGTGGTGATATATCCAGGACCAGTCCAGGGATTCATAGTCTACACATACACCCACACACACTAAAAACAAACTAGATGTACCACAGAGCGGTACAACATATGACCGTCCAGTTCTGCACATATATGCCGTCCAGTCCTGCACATTATCTCCGCAAAAATAAATCACTGTCAATTTGTCTCCATCTCTCCGTCCTCTACTCTTGCATGTAAATGATTGTGTGCATGTGTGTGTTTGCTTGTGTACTTCTGTGTGTGTGTGTGTGTGTGTGTGTTTGGGGGTGGGGGCATGGTGTGTCTGTGTGCACGCAACCCTTCGCTGAACTCCACCATCTACAGGCCGATTGGTGTACAGTCACTAAATGTACACATCAATTAATTTATTGTATTGCCCCCCCATGAACGGAATTCCACGGAACGCCATACTGCAAATGAGTGGTTATGGGATCGGTTGAGATGGCCCCTTGAGACCAAAATACAAAAAAAAGGACCTCCTAGGCCCTACGGTTCTCAAGATATTCACCGTCTGCCCTACCCACATTTCAGGGAGTCTGGTGTGGCGGGGGGTCAATCCTTATGTGTCATCCTTATGTGGCTACATGCCCACCAAGTTTCATGCAGCCCGGTCTTTCAGTGTCTTGGGAATCGTTGACACAAAATGACTGAAGAAAAAAAACTCTGACTAAATCTATGACCGATGCTTCGCTTGCACGGTGGTCATAATAAATTAACATACATGTAGTCAAGTATGTACTGTACAGGTCATTACTGTACAGTATGTACAGTAATGACCACTGGCGCTCCCTATTTCTCCTTGTTTGGTTCTGTTAATAATTTCATCCATGTGTGAATAAACTAATCCAAATGGCACAGAAAAATGAACACATTTGACCCTTTGTGCCTTTATCTTATTACTGTTTTTCAGGAAGAGTGTTTATGTTTTTAGGCATTGATGGACAATTATAAAAAAAACAATATAAAAGATAATAATTCTGCTGAGATTGTGGTTTTATTATTGTGTATGACTAGTGTTGAACAGATCCAACCAGTTCTCGGGTAGTAATGGCCCAGAATAAACAAACCATGAGGTCTGTGTGAAAGAAGAGTTCATGTACCGCCTCACCTGGGGCTAGAGTGTGTGTGTGATTAAGTTTTTGCGTTGATGAAATCTTATTCCCCCTTTCCCTTTTATCTGCCACAGATCCGCCTTGGTCTTGCTGGCAGGAATGCTTTGCCTCCTGCTAAAATTGGGTTATGAAATTAAAATAAATTGAAACATCAGACGATGTTCTTTTGATTCTGACTGTGTTCTCCTTTTTATTATTGAATGCCCAAGTAGAATTCACAGCACACAGTTACTGAAGATAAGGGTGTATGAACATGAAAAGCATGTGATGTGATGAATTCAAAGCTACTCTGCTCAATTCATCTCTTTGTGCTATGAATGAAACGACTCAATTTAAAATGGCATCTCTATGCAGAGAGAGTGCATTTGCTGACATGCCTCTATTGTACTTTTTTTATATATATATATATTTTTTTTTTTTTATCTTTTTAAGATTTTTAGACTCTCTTCCTATTATAGTCTGTGACTGGAGCTACTGATTCAAATATCAGTTGTTTTGTTTACAGATGTTCTTATTTTGTCACTGTCTCGTTGTGACAAGAAAACATGATGATTGATGTGCCAGTAAGTCCTTTAGGTGAACTGCAGAGAGAGAGAGAGAGAGAGAGAGAGAATGAGAATCAGTGCTGATGGGCCCTAGTAGCCCCTAGAGACGCATGGACACCCTAGGGAGGGAAATTCACTAAAGGCTTTGCTGTGTGGTGGGTGGTGATTTGCTCCGTGGGAAAGGGAGTGTCTTGCATGTTAGATGAAAAGAGGCTCTCTTCTGGGATTAAGGCATGGCGAGGGAGAGAGGAATCCTGGGATGTCGGGAGTTCTCTATCCTCCTCTTCACCCCGCTCTCAATCCCATGGGCCAAATTGATTATCCAGCGCAGATCATGAGCCGTGCCATTGTCAATGGTTCCGTTTGTCTCACTATCTCAGCCGTCTCTAAAAAGGACCCAGGGTGGCGCCTGCCCTGTACACATTTGCCATAGGTAAATGAGGGGTGTGCGAAGAGGGCGCTGCCTCAAATTGAATCCGTGCTGGTGTTGGTGGCCCCCGGGGCAGTGACATTTAGACGGTGACAAATTACAACGCCAGGCGCAAGCAACCCAAGTCCCAGCAAGTGTTCAGTTACATTTACAGCATGTTCTGCAGAAGCACCTGGCCTTTGTTTGCAGTGGTGCCATCTAAATCATAAGCCACCACCTTACACACACACACACACACACACACGATGGGCTTTTCTGCTATTCCTCCCATGGCTTACTGTTGTGTCTATTTCTTTTAAGAGCCTTTGCTGTGTGTTTTTTTTTTATTGCCATAGATTTTAGTCACATGACCCGTTTGTTCCCTCAGGGGGATTGGGTTCAAGATTGTCACATGTACACTGGCAAACACTTTCATTATAGTGTTTTGTGTGCGTGTGTGTGTGTGTGTGTGTGTGTGTGTGTGTGCGTGCACGTGTGCAATACGCTCTCCGCCTCTTATGAGAGGCTTTTATTATGATTTCTCTCTAAGAACAGCGAGTGTGTGTTTGCTCAAGCAGAGGTCACAGCCTATTTGCCCCCCTCATCACAGCTTCAGCAGCGTTACTCAGTGGTGGCGAACTGTCCAATCACACGGCTAAGACAGGCGCCCGCTGGCGAACGTGATCTGGCCATTGAGCCAGGATGTAATAATGACTACCCCGCCCGCCTAAGAGGTTTAGCCAGCAATGCAGGTTGTGTGTTGATTAGATTTTTTTTGATAAAAAAGGAGAATTACACCATGGCATTTTTTCAGCTGCTGTGTAGGGAGTTGACTCCGTTTGTTTGTCTAGAATGAACTGTGTCATATCGAGTCTGCAGGAATGATCAGTTTCAATAGACTGATACTATTTTGGGCCTCATATAGAAAGCATTTGAGCTGCCATCGCTTGGCTCCGTGGATCCATCTAACACCGCTCAGGGCTGTGGACATGCTGTTGGAAAAGATCATAGCACCCAGCAACCGCCCTAAACCAGCTAATCATTTTCTGTCATTGTGAGGCAAACTTAAAATGGAGACATATCCGTCGTGGTAATTCTGATCTGGATTGAAATGCATCCGCCATCTTCATGATGTTGAACATGTGTTTGAGAAATCGATGTGGTGCGATTGTGGTGGGTTTGTGGTTGAACCAGATTGCATCTGTTTTACGTGGCTGGCCCTGACCTGGCCCAGAGGTGTGTGTGTGTGTGTGTGTGTGTGTGTGTGTGTGTGTGTGTGTGTCATGAGGAGACAGGCTAGGCTTACACAGGGAGTAGCGGGAATAACTGTCTCTTCTGCTGAGGCTGTCTGCAGAACGCTGACCCAGCAGCTGCAGCAGCACACACACACACCCTCACTCTTTGCCCCTCCTAGTGTTCTCTTTCTCTCTGTCTCAGTGTTTTACACCCTCTCTTTTACTGATGCTCTGTGTCACTCTTTCTTTCACATTCTGTCTTCTAATCCCCCCCCCCCACACACACACACACACACTCTCTCTACATTTCCTGCTTTCCTGTCCTCTTATGATTCCATCTGAGACTAGGCTAGGTCAATGGATGTGGGTCGGGGGTCGGGGCTGTTCTGTTTCCGATGCTTTCCGGATGTTCCCTTGCTTTCCATGTTTTAAGCACCTGCAGTCACTTGTTGGTTGGCGGTGAGTTTGCGCTGGGCAGACTGCCTCGCCGTCGGAGATGGAGCTCCGGATGCTCATCTGCATCCAGCAGGGTTAGTGTGACCTTCTGTTGGGGTGCCCCATTTTAGCACTGGCTGCACTCTTAGTCTAACAGTGGTGCTGTGTATGTGTGATTGCCGTGTATGTGTGATTGCCGTGTGTGTGTGTGATTGCTGTATGTATGTTATGTGAATATTGTTCGTGTGTGTGTGTGTGTGTGTGTGTGTGTGTGTGTGTGTGTGTGTGTGTGTCTTTCTCTGTGTATGTGTGTGTCTGTGCACTGCTGTTTGTATGAGTCTCTGCTTGCTCTCAGAGTGGCTGGCATATAGGGAGGGAGAGCTCTTTCCAGTCTCTAATTGAATTTGTCACATGAGCTACCTTGCAGCAGCTGACTCCACCACGGTGCCGGTGTTGGCCCCGATGCGGGCCAGGTCCGAACTGGCATCAGGCACTTTGTAGAACCCGCCCCATGCTACCAGTCTGTCTCATCAGACTGGATAATTAGTAACACTGCCGCACTCTTGTTTCTAACCTTGTTTCCACACTGTAACCGTGAGGCAGCACTTAAGGTGTGAAACTAGGATTTTCAGCTTCATATTTCATATTTTACTGTCTGTTTTATGTTGATGACGCGCTTTCGCGTCTTTCTGTCCAAAAAAATCTCAGTGATGTCTTTATTCCAGATCAAGCAGAAATTGTCATGTCACTGTCGTAATCAGATTTTTTTTCTCAGAATGATTGAATTATTGTTTCTAGGTAAAGGTGGTGGTCTTGTGGAACTCAAGAGGCTGTATTGCGAAAAATGGCCAACTGTGTTCCTGGAACTTGGCTGGTAGCACAGGGTGCTAAAACCCATCATAAATACAATCTAGAGGAAATGCACACACTGATAACACACACCATATCCGTTGCTTTGGATAAAGGCATGGAAGGAAAGTAAAACTGCAAGACATAAAAGAATTGTGTAGTTGGCCAGCCTTTAACTCCATGGCAAGTTAATGTTCAATGCTGATACTTGGTACTCACTCCTAACATCAGTCTCTTGGTAGTGGTAGCACACATCATCTGGTTTTGGAACTGAAGTGTGTGTCCCATGTGTTTTTGCGGTCCCTAAGTTGTCCTGTGGGCGTGGGCGTGTGTGTGTGTGTGAGCCGGAGTGAGCCAGGTTGGACGGCTGGTCAAAGGAGAGAGAGCGTGAGCGGGAACACAAGCTGCACCGGAGCCAGAGCTACACTCGAGCACTGATTGAACTGCCCATGGGCTACACTCGCATTGTGTCCTCCATAATGACAGCTTATCCAGTTACAGGCCAGCCCTGCCTCTGGACACTGTGTCGACTGAGTGCCCCCCGACGGCTGTTTCACTGTGACATCTGAGAGCATGTGCTTTTGTCCAAAAATAAATAGAGAACCACATGACTTATGTATGGATGTATGTATACATATAGTATACTGTACATGTTTTGTATATTTATATATTGTGTGTGTTTGTGTGTCTGTGTGTGCGTGTGTTGATGAAGTGTAAACTCGTGTCTTCTAGTCTTGTGGTGTTCAAGAGCATGAACAAATGAATATGGCAATATCAAGGTTCACTGGGCAAATGTTTGTCCGCAGCTCTTAAAATTCTTTGGCAAGTTGCCGTTAGCCAGGAGGAGCACGATGCGTTATTGCTGGCGACAGGTGCTTATGCATTAAATTTATTTACAGTGCCATGGTCCAGATCCCTGCTCCAGGCTTCCCCTGCCTCTATCTGTGTGTTGGGCCTCTGTCTCCTTGTCAATGCAGCTATGCTCAACACGGAGGGGAAGAGAGTCTATTCAGGACTTACCATGGAGGCTTGATGCAGGGGACATACATATATGCAAGGCATGTGCATGTGTGTGTGCGCCTGCACGCACAACTGTGACAAAGTCTGTACAATGTAATATATTGGCAGTCAGGATTACTAAAGCCATCACATGCCTGCACACTTGTTTTTTTTTTCTTTTTACGTATGAGATGCCATTTTCTGGTGTGGTGTGGCCATGGTGTGGCTTTGACATTTCTCTCCTCCTATCCTTTCTCCCACTTTCTCTTTCCCTCATTTCTTCTGTTTCTCTCTCTCTCTCTCTCTCGCTCTCTCGCTCTCTCGCTCTCTCGCTCTCTCGCTCTCTCTCCCACCACCTCAACCTCTCTCTCTCTCTCTCTCTCGCTCTCTCTCTCCTTCTCCCTCTCCCACCACCTCAACCCCTCCCTCTCTCTGTCTCTCTCTAACACTCTCTTTCTCTCACTCTTTTTTTTTTTTTTTCCCCACATGTGGAATTCAGAGTGTAATTCACCAGCAATCCTTCTGCCCCACCCATGTATCTGTTGAGAGAAAATTAAAATTAAGGGGGAGGGGGGGTGTTTCTAAAGTGGCTCACCAAACCCAAGAACCCCCCCCCCCCCCCTCCCCACTACCAACCCCACCCCCATCCCCACCCAGCATAAGAGCAGTGCAGCTCTATTTATAGGCTTTGAGCATGAATGTGCTTTTAAGAATTAAAAGAGCAGAGCTTACACCGACTCAGCCCTGCTGGTCTGGTAAGGCGATCTTATTTGTTCCCTTGAGTAACGTGTGATAAGTCATGGGACTATCAAAGGACAGACAAGCAGGATGTGTTTCTGCAAAGTAAATCTATACGCTGGCGCTAATCCTCTCCAACTTTGGAAAGCCCCCCCTTGCTTAAAGCGGTCGGCAGTGAGGTCTGTATTTGGCTCGGACGCTCTCTTGTGCAGCACATTTTTATCCACAGTCCAGATGTCATTTTATATTGCATGAATCATGCATTGAAATTTCTTCCAATCACCCATGGCCCCCTCTTTCTTCCCCTGTCCCTTGCTTTCTCCTCTATACAAATGAGCTTTCTGATCACATGGCAGGGCCTTGGAGGAAATGCAATGTTACAAGAGCAGATGAAGTATATCTAATAAGGATACTAGAGATTTAAAGTGAAGATGTCATGAAAAGGGCCTTTCAGCAGATAAGGTCTTCCTTAATGCACAGCATGCAGCAGCTGACAGCTCTTCGTGTGTGTGTGTGTGCAACTAAAGACAGTAACTACACTAGACAGAGGGCTGTGCTGTGTTTTGAGAAGCTAGTCCATAAAGCGCTGGTTATGGTAAGCCATTTGCACTTCACAGTAGGCACAAAGAGGGCTGTAGTGAGCAAATCCCCATTTCAAGTGTGGCCAGTGAAAGCGTCAGGGAGCACCTGCCCCCCGGCCGGCCAAGAGCAGAGGCCGAGCAAGCCATGTGGCGCTCCCCAAAATAACCGGATGAATGGGATGCCAGGAGCTGCCAGCTTCCTCGTCCGCTTTTACAGGGCCCCGCATTGGAAATGCAGTACGTAGGTTTAAAATGATACCCCGTTAACTCCGAGACCTCCTCTACCATCTGCTAGCTGCGACTCACAGCAGCTGTGTCCAGGGACGGACACACACACACACACACACACACACACACTGCCATGGAGCTTTGGTTTCCTCTGATGCGTTTGCTTGCTGTCACAGGCTCGCCGCTCTTATCTTGGCGACCACCCTCGACGACAGTCCAACTACACCGCAACCCCCCCCCCACACACACCAGTCCGCTCCCCACCTCCTTCCTCCCCAGGAGATGGCACTCGTCCAGGGCCTTCTAGGCCTGGAAGGATGTAGAGGTGTCGCGTTAACGTTCCCCTTGTGCACACCAGGCGGCTGGGACGAGTGAGACAGTTTTGCGCGTCTAGCAACGCTGAGCAGCTTGTTCTCCCTTCCCACTGATTTCTGCGTCCTCCTCGACATTTTTGTTTTCGGCGTCATACACTTTCATTTCTTTCCCATTTCCCCAGTGCTGACACCGTCCCCCATGTCTTCAACAGTTGTCCTCTACCAACTGTTCTCCCATTAACCCCAGTACTCTCCAATCCAGCAATGCCTCCCCTGCAGGCTAGACTGTTGACGCCATTATTTAATGACTATCAGCTTTGGCTGATGATGATTATTTGCATTTGTCTGGCCTGTGAATGCACATCACCCAGGAAATATGTACGACATTTAAACTTTGCCTTTTTTTTCCCCTGTCTGGCAACACAGAAATCAAATCAGTGATAATTTATCAGGCCGTCATGTAAAGTCTGCATCAGTGTGTTCCATCTCCACAGGGAAACAGTTGAGAGTTTGATTGGGGCGGGGGTAGCGGTTAGAGGCGTCATCTCGGGCCAAAGCTGTCTACTGCACGACGGGTGCTGAGAGCCTGTCATGAATCTGTGGAGGCACCCGGTTGCTTAAAACTCCCTGCCAGTCTTTGTCTACGCGTGTGGCTTGCTAGCTTGCTGGCTTGCTAGCACCCCCCCACCCCCATCCCCAGCATCCAGTTGGCATGCCATTTTTTCAGGACCCGGCCAAAGTTTCCCCCCACTTGTTCACTTCTCCATAGAAGCCGAGAGTGTGTTTGTGTGGGGTTGTAGTGTGTATCTGAAGCCCCATGTGGAGGTTATTATACAAATGGCTGCTAGTAGCCTGCTGATTGGGGACAGGGCCATAGAGTGAGTGCTGAAGCATGCCCCTCATAGACATGATCCTTCTCTCCACTTTGGGTGGGACTAGAGCTGTGGGACTAATTGAATTACAAGCCCTTCCCACTAACACACACACACACACACACACACACACATACACACACACATTCTTTTAAGAGGGCACAGACCACTAATTATTTGGAATCTCTCAGGTTTTTTCCATGGAAGAGGGAGAGGTCATCGGAGATGTGTCACGGTCCAGACCCGCGTTTTAATTTTCCAGGGAATCCTCGCTGAGCGGGATTAAATGGCGTTTTTCCAGAAGGCCCCTAACCCAGTGACCTCTGCATGGGGGTGGGTGAGCGGATGACAGCTGCTCCCCAGATGTGTAGAATTTCCAATGACAGCCTATGAAAGGAGAGATGGCATCAAGCGCTCTATGAAAAAATGAGAAGCCAATCAGAATATGCCCTTTGTGCCCTTGCTGAGAGTATATAACTTAATTCTATAATGGCATTTTAAACATTTTCACTTGAATTGCGTTGTCAGCTGAAAGGTGCTGTCTCGAATTACCCGATCACATGAATCCCTTTCTTCCCTAGTATCTGTTGATCTGGAGAATAGAAAGGGACTATTATGCCGTTCCTGTAACTTTCCTGTATTTGGCGGCAGCAGTAGTACTGCTTTGCTTCTTTTTTGTGCTATTCCAAAAAAAAAAAAAAAATGTATATTTTCAATTTGTCTTGAGCTGTTGAGATTATGCAGCTTTTTTGGCAGATGGTTCTTCTGGAGGGATGTGACCTGCTGCCCCTCGAAGGCCCGAGTGACCAGCTGTGACGCCCACCACGGAAAAAAAGCCCTATTTCATCAGAGCGTGCCTCTCCGCTTTGCACAGACTCGTGTCCATGCAAGATCAGGCAGCGGCTGCGCTCAAACAGACGGGACTGCCCGGCCCCACGGCTTTCTCCCTTCCCCTCTCGTTGTGGCTTTGATGAATGATGTCCGTAATTTCGTGGCGGGAGATTGCAGATCTCCATCCTCCCGCCTCCCGCCCCCTCCCCGCACCCTCCCCACCACCACATGTCGTCTCCCTGAAGTGCTTTCAGTTATTAGGCGCTGGCCTTGCTGCTGTGGTGATTTGCACGGATCCGACCATAAATCAGGCTTGCTGCAACATCTGTAGCGCCTGCACCAATAAAGCAGCACGGGGCATGCTGGACGGGAGCGCGTTGATTTCATTTCCTGCTTTTCTCTCTCCTTCACTTTCTCTCTCCGCCTGTCGCTTCTGGGATGCTTTGAGACTGATTACATGGAAATGTCAGCTTTAAATGGGGTAGATTAAAGGAGCTGTGTCCAAGGGCTCTTCCTTACGTGTATAGCCTGCATGTGTAGGTGTGTGCAATCTCATATGCTATTCATTTTCTCACTCACTCTCTCTCTCTCAATATCTCACTCGCTCACTCTCTCAATCTCTCTTTTTTCAGACAAATACACTCTCACTTCTTGGCCACACCTCAAATAGACCACCAGTGAATAGTATATCCATTCCTGTTATACTTTGCAGTGTGAGCTTGTGTCCAGCTCTGGCCAGCTCTGGCCAGCTCTGGCCTTCACACAGCCAGAGCTGGCTGATTCACAGGCCTTCACACAGTCAGGCCGGAAGACTAGAGGGCCCTTGTGTTTGAAATAATCTCTAGGCCTGCCATTCTCTACCTCTGACAAATGGTACGGTACCAGGCAACCAGAGAGCTTTGTTCACTGCTGTTGTTACCTGGTCCTCCTTTATACCATTATCTCATGCAACTTGTAAACCCAAGAGGAATAACTACTGTAAATAATACTACTTCAGGCCATCACTGTTAAATTTCCTCTGAATGAAGGGGACTTCGCATTGCATGCGGCATGTGCTTTGCTCGCCGCTAGGTTGCTCTTAGTTGAGGTAATGTCCCAAAGATTTTTGTTGTGGTTGCCGCCGGGCTTAGCGCAAAAGACCTATGATTTACAGCGCACCGCGATCAAAGTTCAACATGGTTGAACTTCGAATGCGGCACAGGAGCGGCAAATCGACTTTGCTTGGCGCAGCGGCAGATCAGTTCTTGCGCTCGCAAGCCATTGAAAATGTGTTTCATAGCGCAGCACCGCCGTTTGCGCATGCAATGTGAATCACGCTTGGTGGTTTTATCTCTACTTTTTTCTTAGTGAGGTTGCACTCTAAAATCATTGTATGGATCACCTGATATAAGCACCCTTTATTTCTGGTTCTCAGTCACATGGCCTCTTGACTTGGAATGTAATCAAATGTAAGGATTTTATTGACAACATTATTCCTGTTGTGTCATGCTGTATTCTATGCCACATTGTAAGTCCTCTTAGCAAGGTCAAGTGGAGTTCACTGGGCTACATTAGATACTGTGAAAAGGCCATCTCTTTCACCAGAGCGATATTTTCCTCTGGGATTGTGCTGTATCATTAGATGGTAAACATCTGGTTGACTCGTCCCTGTTCTCCTTATAAATACTGTGCAATTTCCATGGTGTGTGTCTGACTAATGGGCCAAGGAAATGGTAGCTCCGCTGATTGTCGGACTTGGAGAAAAGGCTGTAAATCCTCGTTGGATGTTAAGCCCGGGGCTGTACATCTTTCAGTAAGCTAAGGTGCAGTCTTCTCGTCTGCACACCTGTCCTCTATGCATGAGCTTTTATCATTCATCTCTCCTCTTTTTAAAGAACCGGTTCACTCTAGACTCTAGTTTGCACCTGTGAGGTCATGCCTGCACCAGTACTCGAGCCAACAATTTTGAGCTGCCTTCTTGATGAGACGCATAGATGTACCCTTCGGCAATTAGCATGGGACGTGCCCTTGAGTGATGGATGGTGATGGGGAGGGAGAGCTGAAGCCCTCCCTGCGCTGTGGTGTCCTGGCATCTGTCAGAAACGGAGCATAACACTCTCTATCAGAGTCTCTGAGAGTCTTGCAGTAGATGATTGCTTTATCCCTGTAGTGTGTTTTTCTCTGAGGTACAGCTTGTAAAACCACTGTGATTTTTAATACAATTGTAGCCAGGGTGGGCAGGTGATGCATGACAACTTAAACAAAGTATTCATCACTAGTGTTAAAAAACAACCCCATATTGGCAGTCTTTACATTTTGTGGTTAGCTTTTCACCTTGTCTTGCTTTCCAAATTGTTTAAAAAACATCTTGAGTTTCAAGTGATATACTCTGCACCCAGTGGGCTGGCCTGTGAATAATAATTATTATTATTATTATTATTATTATTATTATTATTATAAAACCTATATCTTCCAATTAATTACAGACCAAAGTACATTGAAATGTAAAAAAAAGTTGTGACCTAATATTTCTTCATATGAGAAATATTTATTTGTAGCATTGTACCGTTAACCTGACCCTAGCCAGATGAATTTCGCTCCGCCTAGCTCCACTCATCCATCTGGAACCGATCCATTGAAGTGTTGCTTCAGAAGGCTGGGACTAATCAAAAAATGCTTGCATATAATTGAATAAGCCACTTGTCCGTCATCTATTGACGTGCTACTTCAACCACTCACATCAAAGCCAACCCGTGACGCTAATAACAGTCTCACAGTCGCTTCTACGCTATGTCACATCTATGAAACTCCCGCCCTGCGTCCTAATTGGCTGAACCATAAAGTCGGTTGCAGAAATCACTCTCAATGGAAGAGGTCCCAGATGGATGTGAGTGAAGCTAGGCGGAGCTAAGCGGAACGAAATTCATCTGGCTGGGGTCAGGTTATTGTACCGTTGCTGTGAGGTGAAACGCGGTCCTTGTTGACAGCAAAAAATGAACAGTTTGGCAGAAGGCCAATATCCAATGACTGGAGAGCATGTAACATAATTATTTCATCCAGTCTTATCCCCTTTCTCCTTCCGTCATGTCCTTATTAAAAATAATTACATCACTTGATGCTTGACTATTTCTCGGGCGTGCATATTTTCTGTAAATCGGATTTTATTGAATGACCTTCAGTTACTTCAATCAAGAGTGCCATATTTTTTTTTTCATAAATTTAAGCACCATCTGCACTGTAGATTAGCATTACAAAAATATGTATAATTATTAATGTAGTTTGCTTCTCATACTTTATGTGCTGGTATTTTTATTTTACTTCAGGTAAGCTATCTGAGTGACCGTGAAATCATGAATTATGAAAGTGATTATGAATTTCTTAATACATTTGGTTGTTACGGTATCATGTCATCTTGAGGTAGGTACAGTGTGTATATATATAATGCAGTCTGAAGGTCATTAAGTGAATTAAATGTGTGGTTACTGTAATCAATTGCAACTGTATGTCATTAAAGTGAAAAATAAAAAGTGGTTGATGGGGTCATATTATGGTAGGCCTTCATTATTTAATCAGCCTATGTTTGCTCTAGGACTGTGTTGGCGCAAGTGCCTTCTCTGGATGTGGTTAAGCCACTCAGAGCAGCTTTAAATTATTGGGACTTCACTGTAGTTATAAAACAGTATGACATAAAACTGCATACACTGCTGAGCATATGACATGATTTAACAGATATTTGAGTTAAGACAAAGATCAAATGAATCGATTAATCATCAATTGTGATTTCCAACAATTATGAAAACAACTCACAGGTGATGGAAATAATGATGATTATTTTGTTGCATTCCGTTTTGCAACAATGTAGCAATTTTAAATTCAGCACACCCATTTGCTTTACAGTGCTAACTCTTGTAAACATGATATTTTATCATTTAGCATGTATTCTTATTAGAAAATGGATGATGCTTGTTTCCAAAATAATTGTGTAATCGTGTTAAATAATTGTGATGTCAATATGGACCAAAATAATCATGATTGATTTTTGCCATAATCTACCAGTCCTAATTTATGTACAGTACAATGCAGTATAACAGCATTGCTATTGACTGTGAATACTTTTCTTCTGTCCTCATTTAAAAGTGCTTTGTTTGGGAAAGGTTGGAGTGGGGTGTGATCTGCTCAGATGACTTGACAATTAGGTTACCTTTACCGGGAGCCAGGGGAAGGCCCCTGCTATTCGTTCCTATGTCTCTCATTAGCAGGATTGTCTTATTTGACTTATTATTTACATTCAGAGACATTTGTCAGGGCAGTTTGAATGGCCCATACCAGCCTTAATACAGAGTCTTACCCAACTATGTAGAGACTTCGAGCCATGTGCCCGCCTGTCCGCCATTTTATTGTGTGTGTGTGTGTGTGTGTGTGCCTGTGTGCGTGCGTGTGTGTGTGTGTGTGTGTGTGATCTTTGACGGGGACACCCGTTCATAATGCCCTGTTAATGCAGGTGGAGGATGGCGTGGTGGCCCATGGTGACTCCGTGGAGTGTGGCACGTGGAGCTCGTTTATTGTGCCCGTCTGTCACAGCCGTGTGAGCGCTCCCACCAGATACGCTAGCTGCTCTTGTCATCTCTGGAGCACAATGACTGTGCATTTGCTACTGCTTAGATGTCCTGTCTCATGAGATGTAGCATGCTCTGTTGGCAGGGACTTATCAGTGGACACTCCGTGTAAGTCACATCATTGGTCATGGATTGTTGCCATATGACGAGAGACTTTGTCTACTGTAGCACTATATGTTAAGCTACGTATGCTAAAAGGGCATTTTGCGTGTGTGTGTGTGTGTGTGTGTGTGTGTGCGCGAGCACTCCTTACTCCACTCAAATCAAATCCACTTAAATATCATATTTTTCGAGCTCGGAGTCCATGCTGACACAGTGATGCGGCAGTCAGAGCGGTCCCGAGGAGTGGATATGACAGTTTGGCTCCGTCAGCAGGGCCCGGCGGTGCATTCGATCTGCTGCGCCGTTCTCAAGTGCGGCCATGTGTTGTTGCTGGATGCCTTCAGATTGCAGTGTTGATCGCCCCAGTCCAGCTGGCAGGCCTCCCCCACTCCAGCACTCCTCTATGAACAGCCCCCCTGGGCAGTGGAGGGCAGGGCGTGGAGGGTCTCCGATAGCAGATTGGCACTGGGGACGGATTCGGCCATGATCCGTCACGGAACTGGCAGAGTACAGTGTTTCCCACAGAATTGGATTCAATTTGTGGTGGTAGCTGACTTTAACAACGGGGGGGGGGGGGGGGGGTTAAGATCGTTTACTTTAAGACGTTTGAGGGAACCCTTGCACAGTTGAAAGGCTGCTGATGTGTGGATGCAATTCATAACGTTTTCTACATAGTTAAAATAAAGGTTCGTACTTCTCCTTGGGACAAGCACTTTTGAATTTTGGAAAACACTTTTCCATTTACATCGGGATTTTGCAAACATTCAGTGTCCGAGTCAATAAAATGAGCCCTTCAACGAAATTGACAAGCAGCTGTAAGTAGGCTAAGCATGCTAAATTCGACATCCAAACAGTATTCTAACGTTAGCTTTGAGATACTGCTTGATTTCATAAAACTTAGTTTAGTCTCTTCAATGTAGCCTACTATGTTGTGATAAGACCTTAGCAGAGTTCACTTCAATGCAGCAGTTTTGAACAAATTTGCGCAGCATGGTCACGATGCTAAGCGGATTTAATAGCAATTTAGCCAGACGTCTTCTATGCAATGCTTCTATGTGGCAACAACAATCCTTCAACAATCGTGAATATTTTGTTAAATGCACATGCAGAGGAGTGGCAGCAGGCTACGAGAGAGAGCGGGGCAGGGCAAGGAAAGGCTGCGTGCGTAAAAAGCGCAGCTCAATGGCAATGCAAGGTTTTGACCTTATATTTAATTTAAATTAAATTAAACATAGAATATTCATCTGTGGCGGCCGATTTTATTTCGTGGCGCCCCGCCACAGATTAGTCAATGTATGGGAAACACTGGAGTATCGGGCCAGATCATGCTGCTGGCTGTGAGAAGAGTCAGAATCTGGGAAATGCCGCCGATCACCATTAGTAGCAATCTCCCCTTCGAGATGCAATGCATAAATGGATTCATCATCGCCGCTGTTCTGCCTATTCCACACCATTGTCAGGACCACTCCGTTTTAGCGTAGGAATTTTTCCAAATGAGCCGTGCCTCAGAGGAGAACTCGGGGAAGAGAGAGAGAGCCTTTTTAAAGATGCTGCTGCACGATATGAGCCTGCAGGCAGATTTTGTTTTTGTTTTGGCTTCTGCTCTGTGTCTCTCGCTCTCCTTCTTTAGCCCCCCTGGAGGTAACGATCACATTTTTTTATTCAGTTGCAGCTCTGTTCAAGTCAGGTCAGGGGTATCCCCAGAAAAATGCAGACAAATGTTAGTTATTTCAGGGAAGAAAAGTTGCTGTCGCCAAATTTTTCAGCCCAGAAATTCTCATAATGATCCTCCGTAGACTTGTTTCAAAACTTTTTTTTGGCCAAAAACAATTTGATTGCATTGTCATTGTGCAAGGACCAAAACTTACATTACATATAATATAGTGGATATATACATTTTCAACCACTCTGACTGAACCATAGTCTTCGCTCTCCTTCAAAAGTCATTACAAATGAAATTTTCTTCCCTGGTACAGTACAGGGTTGTTCCATCTATAACAAGACCGTTGTATGTTATCTCAACAATATGGGAGCCCACGTGGTCGTCCATCTAAACTAAATGGATTATGCTCTAGCTGCGGATCGGCTCCCCGGAGTAGTTCTATAAATACAGGAGGATGAATGATTTATATATTTGAGCCTACACTTACACACACTCCAACTGCAGACTGGAGACCTGCATGTGCAGGTCATTTATTTATTCATCTTTGAAAGGAAATCTCAGTCAGTTAGATTATTTACTATAGGGCTGTAAAAAATAATTTTCTTAATGAACCTTTGAAACTAGGTCATAAGAATGAGTATGCAGAGGTTTCTTTTTAATGAATGAAGTACACAGCTAGGCTTGCTAGTCTGGGTGTGTTCCACTTGTGGAGCTTTCCTCTTGCCATTTCCACATCTCCTAACATGGTCTCAAGACTGTTCCTGTCTCAGGGCTCTGTGCTGAACTGTCCTACAGCCATACTCCAGACCCCCCCCCCCCCCCCTCCTCTCTATACATCTCATCTCTAAATAGAGGGTCCTTTGGGGCCGGGCCTGCCATGCCTGATGCTCCAGGGGCTTTTTCCCCAAACAAGGGGTTCAGCCATCCTGCCTCCAAACAAGGGGTTCTGCTATTCCTTCTTTCCCAGAGAAGGGGCTCATCCAGTGGTCTTAGCAATGTGTACCCCCCTCTGTGTCCTCAGCTGCTAACGTCACAAGGGGCAGCTACTGGCTGTGTGACATTGGGGGCTAATGTCACCAGCATCAGCATCACCATACAGACAAAAGTACCCTTTCATACTTCCCAAGCCATGGGGGTGACCTGTCTGTGTGTGTGTGTGTGTGTGTGTGTGTGTGTGTGTGTGTGTGTGTGTTTTTTCCATGGTTTCCCAGCAAGAGGTTTGTTCTATGCCACACTTAGCACAGTGAAGTGCTCTCGCAGTGCAAGTCATGTTTTGCTTCCATTTTCCCAGGGTTCTTGTTGAATGAGCCTGGCGTAATTAGATCCCAGTTTTCTAACACTTCAGACGGGGGAAGAGGCGTTTTGGGACGTCAGAAATAGCTCTAAAGCAGCTCATGTCGGCTCTTCAGAGCGAGTGAGAGCGAGCGTGTGAGGGAGAGAGGCCAGGATTTGCTAAGACATGAGCTCTCACAGAACCCAGCCCTGGCTCCGATTCTTGCTCCAACTCGAGGGGTTTTACCAAATGAGGGCTCGGTCCACGGGAAGCGCTCCAGTTGCTTCCAACCGCTAGACTGAGATCCAGCCTCCCCCGACATCCGCCACCGGGACCCATCAGGAAGCCCCGCGCATCCCCTTTCTCTCTCTCTCTCTCTCTCTCTCTCTCTCTCTCTCTCTCTCTCTCTCTCTCTCTCTCTCTCTCTCTCTCTCTCTCTCTCTCTCTCTCCGGGGCTGGGCACGCCCCTGCAGGCTGGGTCCAACCCATATCCTCCCCTCATCTCTCTCCGCTGTTCCACCACGCTTCAGCACAAACCTCTCTCTCCTCGTGGAGCAGGCCCCCACCTCCCCCGCTCCCCCGAAAACGTCTCTTTAGTGCTCCCAGTGCACAAGCCCAAAGATAAATCACTGCGCACTCTTATGGGCTTGTCTCCGATGTTGTGACGGCTTCCAGAAAGTGCAACGTGGGTAAGAAAGAGGGGAAGGAGAGGAGAGGTGGGGCAAAAAAAGAGAGGGAGAGAGTGAGGGAGCGAGAGAGAGATGTGACTGAGTGCGGATGTGCAGATTGTGTCGTTTAAAAGGCTCGCTCTCTCTCTTTTTGAAGTGGTGTTGTTCCAGGGCTGTCAGCACTGTCAGCAGCTCTGGCAGAGAGCTGTTTAGGGCTCCCCGCTCTCTGGCTCTGATGAGGAGCGTGTAACATCACGGCCCGCTAACCCCCCCTCTGTCACATAAAAGCCTCGCCGGAGAGCAATGGGCTCTGGCACGGCTCCGGCCCTAGCCCTGTTCTAGCCCAGGTCTGACCAGATGGGATCTGATTGGAGAGTCTTTGCTGCGCTGTTATTTAATCTTTATAAGCACTGTTATGGCTTAACATCACCCTCCTCCCCCTCACATTGCCTTGAGTTATGACCTGACGTTTGTGTAGCGGTTGCGATCAAAAGCACCAGCGGTTTTCCAGAACGTCAGGAGCCCAGTCGCAGCAACAGCATCTCCTCCAGATGATGTCACTGAGGATGATGTATGTCCCGTGCGGGATGCTCTAAGCTCCCACTGGCTCACACCGCAAGCTCCTCCTCTTCCTGTTCCATGTGTGGGATCCAGGTGTTGCGCAGGAGGCCTTGTCTCGGCTTAACGTCTCAGTGGTACTCTTCATCATCCTCCTCCTCCTCCTCCTTGTCTTGGAAAGAAAGAAACTGGAACATAAACAATAGAGATCCTTTGTGGTTTGCTGAAATGCTAAGCCATCTTTATGCTACCACTTTGATGTGGTCAGATGATGCTGACTGCAGCCAGGGTTGCCTCACCATCTGACCAGGATTTCAAAGTGTGGTTGCGTGTTTAGTGTTGTGTCTCTGCCTGTTGTGGCCTCTTCCTGCTTAGACTGTGCAATGCATCAAGATCGTTATATTTCAGCCAGCACCCCACCTCTTCAGACATGTACTTAATTAATGCTCTTGGTCAAATAGTGGATTGATGAGTTGGTGGGAGATGGCTGTTTATTTCCGCCTCTGAAAACTTGATTTCACAACCTCCTTTCCGCTCCTCATGCTGAAGCGTGTGAGCGGCAGATTGTTTTACACTGCGGACTCTCGCCTGGGGTCCCCAAGCTGTCTCTCCTCTGCATTCCTTCGTGTGCCGAGCCGGTCCAGTCTCAGTCCATTTACAGCTCACAAATGTCCTCCAGTCTCAGTTTACATCTGCACTCATCTTTTATTATCTCTCTCTCTCTCTCTCTCTCTCTCTCTCTCCTCTCTCTCTCTCTCTCTCTCTCTCTCTCTCTCTCTCTCTCTCTCTCTCTCTCTCTCTCTCTCTCTCCCTCTCCCTCTCCAACTCCAACTCTCTGCCATTGTGAAATTGGACATG
>NC_055967.1:7476894-7491894 GCF_018492685.1 Alosa sapidissima | reverse complement strand
GAGGGGAGAGTTTTGTGTGTGTTTGTCACAGAAAGAGAAATGGCCTGTGTTTGTGAGTAAGATTGCAAGTGATCGCAGTGGATTTCACTGAATGGAGGGTGGTGTGTGCTTTGCCCTCACACGGTTCAGGCTTACTTCATCGTGTGGGTGAGTTTGGGTTGATGCTCTGAGGTTAGTTGGACCGAATCAGGCCCTGTCTAGAACAGTCCCCCCCCCCAATCTGCTTTTACAAGGTCGCCTCCCTTCCGGGCTGATGCGTGGAGGGCCAGCCAGCGCCAGACAGAGGCTGTGTCCATGGCGACCCTCCGTGGGCGGATGGCTAATGAGCGAGTGCAGCTGTCAGGTTTGGAGCAGCGAGGCTGGAGCCGGAGCGATCACAGCCCATTCTCCTCACCGATCCTCTGAAGCGCCACGAGCGGGACCAGAGCGAGAGAGAGAGAGAGAGAGAGAGAGAGCGAGAGGGGAGAGAGAGAGCGAGAGGGGAGAGAGAGTGAGATGGAGGGAGAGAGAGAGCGAGGGGAGAGAGAGGGAGAGAGAGAGAGAGAGAGAGCGAGCGAGCGAGAGGGGAGAGAGGGAGGGAGAGAGAGAGAGAGCGAGAGAGAGAGTGAGATGGAGAAGGGGAGAGAGAGGGGGAGAGATAAAAGGAAGAAAGGAATCGTTAATTTGCTGTCGGGACAGAAGAGTTCCTCCAAGTGCCTTGTGCACTACTGTATTAAGCTATAACCTCATGGCTATTAGTTCTGCGGCTCTGCATTTTAGAGTGACTACACTGGATTGGGACATCCGTCTCTAGTGGGTGTGTGTGTGTGAGTTCGAAGGAATTTTGAAACTCCCCAATCGGTAGTGTGTTGTTCAGCACAATTTTGGCTTTTCCATAAAGCCTCAATTAAAGTTGGTGCACGATTTGCGAGTGAAACTACAATGCCCTGCAGTCGATGTATGTATTGTTTTTATACAGCAGTCGGATCCAGTTGAATGATTTCATTCATTTCTGATTGGACAAAATGTACTCCATGTGTGTAGGGTATCCTGGAACAACCTAGCTCCGACTGTTCACCGCTAGTAATCACTCTGGGCTTGATATGCTTCAGCCATCGAATTTTATGGCGTCAACATTCCATTCATTCAAAGCAACAGGATTACCTACTGCCAAATCACAGCCATGGGGATCTTCTTCGTCCAGCACACTCTACCACATGTCATTTGCAGTATGTTATGTTGTATATTATGCTGATAAAAGAAAATGGTTACACTTCTTTCAAAATTGCGCAAATAGTAATTTACCTTAACTTATTATTCAGAGCGTAGTGTTAAAGTTCTGTTTAGTTGTTGTCCTTGCACTCTTGGGATCCCTGTATACCAATCGTATATCACTTGTCATCACAAGATGGAAGGAAAAGTCCAGGAGATGAATATTCGGTAGAGGCAAATTAATGTTAATTTTGAAGCTGTCCTGTGTATAGCAATGGTATTCGTCCATAAAACATCTGACTATTTGGAGTGCTGAATATGTATATGCTGGAAAACTACTTTAATTTTGTATTTGTGTGGATATCAATGCATGTGTGCACAGATGTACTTGGCTGGTTTATGCGGTGCATATGTGTGGTTCTTTGTTTGTTTGTTTGTTTGTTTGTTTGTGTGTGTGTGCGTGTGGTGTTGTACATTTGAAACATCTGCTGTTGGGTGTGCGTCATGCTTGGAGTCTCACGTCACTCCTCTCTTTGTGAATCACCCCCTGAGTCTTCCATACTCTTTTGGATGTCAGGAGATTTGCTAAATGGCCTTAAATTACAGAGAGGTTAATCTACAAAGAAGAAGGAGTTCAGCCGCCTGGCCTGCCATACATCATGCTCTCAGTGCTTGGAAACTACTGACATTTACTTCAGGCTGGGATTCTAGTCACATTTTGAACTCCAATATAAATACTAAAAACATTTATTTCTCTCCTCTACTTTTTAAGTTCCCACAAGGTTAAGGCCCATTGTGGTGAATGGGTGCAGAAAGTGAGCACTATCTATTTATTGCGCCGAGGGATCTCTGCAGAGAGGAGTAGTGGAGTGCAGGAGGACGTTCCACTTTGCTGGGGTATTTTTAGAGTTAGAGAAGCTGAACACCACCACCACCACCACACTCCCCTCCCCCCCCCCCCCCCCCCCCCACCCCCCACCCATCTCCTTTTCCAGAGAAAGGGCAGGATTCATCTTTTCTGTAAGCAGCTGCAGCTTCGTATTACATAAAAAAGGAGAGACCCCCTGCACTCCACACACTCACAAAGCACACCCACAACACTTACACACACACACACACACACACACACTGGAAGCTCACACACACACACACACTTATTACCTCAGTATCTTAACACAGAATGTTTCTTCTTGTTTGTGCGTCCTGTAGGCAGTTATGCCACTGCAGTGATCTAAAACGGTGGCCTAGTGCTGAGGACAACAGAACCAGACCCAGAGCGGTAACTTCCGGCCTAATTTAGCGTTGTGTGTTGGACGAAATGTTCATCCAGCCTCCTCCTAATTTCTCTTGCGGCAGGCATAGGCTTTTTTCCCAAAATGCGATTGACCCAATTAGCAAACTACTGTGCCATTTATCACCGCCGGGGTGTTTGGGTACTTAACCGCAGTGCTCGAGGACAGAGGACGCACTGCTCTCGTCTGTGCATTACTGTGGAGCTGTGAGCGCAGTAGTGCAGCAGTGGGTCTTCCCTGGCTCTCTCTGTCCTGTCCGACCCAGTTTGATGTCAGGCAGGGCCGTGCCCTTCCCACACATAGCTTAGCTGGGAGCTGTGTGTCACTGAGGCCGCCGCCATCTGCACCCTAATATTTCACGCCAGTGATTTCACAGCTATGTCCACTTCGAAAGAAATGAATCTCATTGAAATATTCTCACATATACAGTGTGTGCGTGTGTGTGTGTGCTTTTTTTTTAGTTCACGTCCTCTTAAAAATGTGAAGGAAAGGTGAAGCACTCTGACTTTGTCTCAGAAGGGTATTGCCCTGAGGCCTTAAGCTTGCAGTGTCTCTTCAGTTTTTATACATGATGTCAAAAATCCAGTCTTCGATAAGACTGTGTGTGTGTGTGTGTGTGTTGCATTCTTGTTAAATGAAATAGGCTTTTGATGTGTTTTGTTGATGAGGAGTGGCTTGCCTTGGCTTTTCTCTCATTCTTCTGCAACTTGACCTTTTGCACTCACAGTGGACACAGTGGTTGGATTTTTGCATCTCTATACACATCCACACTACCAAATATGACCTCTACTGCTTTGTTAGTGATCACTTGCATTCGACTGTTCCATTCAGCTGTGAGATTCAAGCTTCCTCTTCCAACTTCACTTCAGTGTTTGTGTGCGTGTGCATGTGCGTGCGTGCGTGCATGTGTGCGTGCAATTGAGAAAGGAGAGTGTAGAGAGTGCCGCATTGTATGAACTCTTCTACCTCAATGCCACTCAGTGAACCAGTTAATCCCTTCCCCATCACCTCTCTCTGTCTCTCTCTCTCTCTCTCTCTCTCTCTCTCTCGCTCGCTCGCTCGCTCGCTCGCTCGCTCACACCACTGCCCCCCCAGGGTAAGCGGGTGGATTTGCACGGACTGGGCCCTGCCTGAGGGCCACTGGTGCCCTGGCACAGTGGGACAAGGTTGCTGGGAGGGGAAGAGGCCAGATGTGGTCAGGGGCTTTAAATAGCTCCCGGCTGACCTTTGTGTGGCCTCCGTTCCACATTGTGCTCCGGTGGGCAGCAGTTCCTGTCCCCAAGGCCGCCTGGAAACCAGACACAAACCCAAGCAGACCTCCATCAGTCTAGTGTCTCTCTCTCGCTCTCTCGCTCTCTCTCTCTCTCTCTCTCTCTCTCTCTCTCTCTCTCTCTCTCTCTCTCTCTCTCTCTCTCTCTCTCTCTCTCTCTCAAACAGAGGAGGTAGAGGAGCCCAGTATGATGAGTCATCATAATTGCTAACAGTCTTATCTAATTTCGTCTGTCCCAGTCCGAGCCAACATTACATCGGATCAGACGGAAGCGTAGAAATATTGATGTCGCTCTGATTCTTGGAAAACTTAAAAGGCTTCCTTTTGAAGAGTACCTCGACAGAGAGACAGAGCACGTCTGTGCACTTAATGTAATGGAGGCTCTCTATAAAGCCTCGGAAGCCTTTATCTTTGAACTGCATCTGTGGCGTGGAGGGATAGATTCAGGTATTTAATGAGCATATATTGTGCTTATGACTAAGCTCTCTTTGGTATTGCAAGTAATGTATCATATTGAGTAGGACACAGACACACACACACACACACACACACACACACACACACACACACACACACACACACACACACACACACCATCTGATGGTCAATAGGAGTCTTATTAGGCAGTTTTTGATACTCTTGACTGAATGCAAGACCACCATCCAGGGGATTCAAGAGTGTGAGCTTGATCAGAGGAGTGCAATCTCAACCAATTCTCGTTTCCACTGTTCCCATCCAAACCTGGAAGGCCGTGTATCCTCCTGTGTAGGTGAGCAGAATATCATCCTCCCATACCCCAGCTCTCATGGGGCGCATGGTTTACATCTCATCCTATAATGAATGTGCCATGTATGTATAGTGACGGGTGAGACACCTTGTGATGGATCTTCCGGTCCCTGTTTTGCACGTAGGGTGTGGTGCACGTAGGGGGGGGAAGGGTTGTAAAAGGGACCGGGAATAATTTTCTGGGGTGGGTATTTATGACTAATGATTAATGCTCCCAGAGATGCAGGCTGTTCTTGAAGCATCAGATTTACTGCTTTTCAATTAAGGCTCACATGCACTCCAATTGATGACTCAAATACCATTAAGAGTGCAGCTCATCGTTCAAGGCAGAGTGAGCGATGTCCTGGTGATTTTGTTTTTATTTATGGATTCATCGGCTGAGAAGAGGTTGCAATTTTCATCGCGTGCCTGAGTCTGGGCTCTTCTTGGAAAGAGGGGAATCTGACTTGACTGCTGTATTTAGGGGCCGAGGCTCACGCTGGTCTTGTTTTACCGGCATGAATTGCGACATGCCAAGTGTAGTTCACACATCTCAAACGTCAAACGGCAGCCTTCTTGTCGACAGCAGCAGTGGACGGGATGCTCTGGAACGCTGTTGTGGAATGTGGCTGGGGGTGGGGGGAGCGGTGCAGAGAGGGGTACAAAAGCCAATTTGCATAGATGGAGTTGGTTTGCACGCCAGCCCCAGAACAGGAAGTGACCGTGGCGCATGAGAGCAGTGTAGTTTGTTGGCGTAGTGCTTGTGGGAGTACTCCTGGACCCAGGGCCTTTGTGTCAGGGCTGGTTTGTGTGCGAGACTGCAGTCATCTGAAGACAATGGCAGCGTGGTGACAACTCCAGGGACGGCGGGTTATGTAACCGCTGCTGCGCTCGTAATGTTTGTACAACAGCAGCTCCACATTGTGCGGAATTCTCATTCAGGACGCGCCAGCAGTCAGACATTGACATGCAGAGCTCTCAGGATTTCCTCAAATCTGTATTGTATTGATTTGTATTGGGGACGTGTGTGTGTACACACACACACACACACACACACACACACACACACACACACACACACACACACACACACACACACACACACACACACACCGATTTCATAGTCAATTCTGACAAGTCCAAAGCCAAAGCTAAGCTCTTGGTGACTATTGTATGCTGTCTCTGTCAAGTTGAGGAAGCATCAGTGCTAAGATATAGGAGCTGTGAATGTAATACAGACTTGCATATCTTGTCTGGTGATCTGTGGTCTGTACACAGTGATATCAGCCGTACATTTCCTGGGGTTGTTTGACCCTCTTATGGGCGAGGCTGAGGTCTGCTTTTCAAATGAATTTATAAATATTACATTGTGCATTTATAGTATTTGTAATTGTATTGTATTGTATTGTACATTGTATCTCCGCTTTTTATTGAAAACAAGGCCTCATTCCATCACCCCCCCCCCCCCCCACACACACACACACACGGATGCATTTTGTCAACCAGACGATTTGAAAGATACATTGCTTTGTATTGATTATGTGTGTCATTCAGGCAGTACTGAAGGAGAAATTCCTGATGGTGGCCTTTGAGGCTAGGGTGGTTCACAAAATTAATTTTCACCAAATTTGGCCAGATCACATTTTGTCTTGTTCCAATTGGCATTGTACATGTAAGCATCTGTACCAAAAATGGAGTCAATTGCTGCACATTTAGGGGTGGCACACTTTTTCACAATATTGACACACAATACATGATGTATTGGTATCTGAATAAAACCATTGCAGATGCTGCATTGAAGAGCATTTTTGATGCTCAGTTCACCACCATTGGTGGTGGTTAGTGAGGTCCCCCCTTCCCTGTGAAGCGCTTTGAGTATTGAGATATGCGCTAAATAAATGTAACGTGTTGTTGTGCTGATGTTGAAGAAAAAGAGACAATGCTGAGAAATCTTGAAAGACACCCTGGGAAGATGCTTAAAGAGTTGATGCCAAGTCTTTCTTCCACAAGAGCAGTACAGCTACCATCTCTAGCCTCGTCACTCGCTGCTCAATCCACTTCTTTGAGGTTCTTACTGAAGGCCAAATGGATGGCAGAAGTAACCCTGATGATGTGAGGTCCATTCTCACAGATGAGAATCTGCGTCAAAAAGTTCATTCCTTGAAGGTCATCAACCACAGCGCAGAGAGAGACATTGCCCTTATTAAACGCTGTCAACAATCTGTGCGAAATGAAGACCGAAAGCATTTTTGGCTCCGTGTTGTGGACACAGAGATAAAGTATCAAAAAGAACAAAGTCATCATACAGCGAATAGTGTTTGCACTTTTCTAATGTTCTTTCTCATTTAGTATAAGTACAGGGAGATATTATTAATGACCATACTTATCTTTTATTTTGTTCAAGTTTCTGATTCCTGCGAAAGTTATGCATTCTTAGGTTGAGCAATTGTGAAAAAGTGTGCCACCCTTTACTAGCGTCCTATTGGCTCAATTTTTGGTACAGATGTTCAAAATGTCAATAGGAACAAGGCAAAATGCGATCTGGCAAAATTTGGAAAACTTTTAATTTTACCATTATATTGTGAACCACCCTAATGTGCGTGTAAATGACTCTTGGCTGTCTGTCAAAAACTCTTTGCTGCATCCATGGGATGACATGCTGATCGTAGCACAAGTTCCATTTTAGTCTTCCGATAACAGCCGGCGGTATTACCGTAATCCGGAGGTCCTGCCGAGGACGTGGAGGAAGCACTGATCCCTCTCTATGCTTTTACACCAAGGCTAACAATAGATAATCAATGGTCATGTAAGCCGGATCCCTGTGTGTGTGTGTGTGTGTGTGTGTGTGTGTGTGTGTGTGTGTGTGTGTGTCATCCTTTTCCTCTTTGGTTTACTCAGTTATTTGCGACAATGGGGCGTTGTGCGGCAGCAGCTGGTTTTATCTAAAGGATCTCGGCTTATGAATATTGGCATTCTTTAGTGGATTAGAAAGACTGGGCTGCTTTGGCATGAGAGTTACATCAGTCTGATAATACGAAACTGCATCCTCTCATGACTGCACCCACTGGATGAGTCCAGCTTCCAGCATCAGGTATTTGCATACTTTAAAGATTAGTGCGGCGATGGTTCAGCGTAAAGCCTATGCTTGTTTTAAATCTCATTAGGGCTTATTAGAGCCCATTAAAAATTAATTTTCATCCGTATGTACACAGGGAATATGAAGTTAGCGGGTTAATCCAGCTATGATCCCGATCTCTGGTTCAAACTTTTAGTGATTTGTAATCTGGTTCTGTGTCAGTGCCATGGAGAGCTGCTGGTTAAGCTTGGATGGAGGGAGGGAGGGAGAGAGGGAGTGAGTGAGGGAGGAAGAATGAGTATGGTGGAGATACAGAGAGTTAGAGATGGAGAATGAGTGGAAAAGAGGGAGAGAGATATAGCCAAGGGAGGAAGGGAGGGGCCGATATCCTCTAGCGCTGACAGACTTCTAAAGCTTGCATTCCAGAGAGGCCAGGCGAAGCAGATGTAGTGTGCGATACGACAAAGGTGTATGTATGTGTAAGAGTCCAGGTCATGTGAGCCATCTTATCATGCCTCCCATCTTAATTTGCCTCCCCACATCCTGTTTGCCCTCACTCCTGCGGAGGGGAGTCTAAGACTCAGTGCCCCCAGCGCTGCGCTCTGTGAGGGGGGCAGGTAAGGTGAAGAGGAGGCATGAAGACATGCAGTATTCAGTGTCTTCCATTTCTGTCTTCCAGATGCAATATGCTGGGGGTTTTCTGCTGTTTGAAATTAAAATATTTCGAGAGCAACCCAGGTAGGATTTTGAAGGAACAAAGCAAAGATTATTTTAAAAAATGGATTCTTATTTCAGAGTTCATAAATGTATTTTAATTTCTAGTGAGTTGTAATAGGAATGTAGTAAAATGAGAAGCACCATCTTTTAATCAGAACTATCCAAATATGGTATCCTTTTAAGTCTAGACCGTGTTTGCTTTAGACCATTTTAAACATATACACCACTCTTCTTATGGTGATTTAAGTATAGTTAAAGGAAAATTCCGGTATTTAGCACTTTAAGTCCCTTTTCTGGTTTGTTTTGGATGAACTAGAGTGGTGGACACCGAAATTTTGATGATTGGTCCTGTCTCGACTTTTCTGACTCGTTTTGAATCGCCTTTGACTGAGAGTGGCTGCAAACAGGCATACTGTAGGCTACTCAAACATGTCCTAAAACAACCCTTAACGTTCTTTTTCAAAACTGTGCAACTCACCGAGTGGTTAGTGAAGTTTAAACACTTCTCACAACCATGGATCAAATGCACTGTTTCTGGCGATTTGGAGGAAGGTTGTGGAAGTCTGCAAATCATTCCCCTCATCTATCCTAATTGTTTGGGGTTTTTTTTCGCTATTGTTCCGTGCTCTTGATCGGCTGAGAAATATCAGCAGTCCTTGCCCCCCACCCGCTGTAGGGTTGTTTACCAAACACAGCTGGAGATTTGTGGTCGCCTCCTCCCATCCATGCCTCCGTGGGGCTCGTCCCTTCTCGGGTAAAAGCGTTTCCAGATTGAGGCACACGGGGCAAGATCTGACTTTCATTCCACAGGGCCATGAGAAAAATGCCTCCAAACGCACGCACGCACGCACGCACGCACGCACGCACGCACGCACGCACGCACGCACACACACACAGACAGGCTGGAGACCTTTCACCAAGCGCCACAACATTGATACGGCTTAGATCTGGGGGATTTGGACCAGATCAGAGCCAGACCAGCCGCTGACCGGATCCTTTAGTAGACTAACCATCTCTAGTAAAAGGGTTTTTCGTGTACTGTCCAAGAAATGACCAGTGACTTGGACCAGCTACATAGAAGGAAATTGGCCTTCCACACATGATTAATCACCAGATTGTATTTATAGATGTCATCGTCACAGGGGATGTGTTCAGCATCAGCGCTGAAGGGATGAGGACATTTCTTAATCTCCCTGTTCCCTAGCAGACATGCCGAAGCTGAATATAATCACTTCATATTCTAGAACATTTACAAGGGTGGAACATCGTGTAATACTGTACGCACCACTATGCAGATATTGTAGGCCTAATAAAGGGAGATATTTGACATTTAACTATAGTACTGCACCGCATACTGATGCTGTTATTTTAACCTTGGAATATGAATCTAATGAGCACACAGCTGAGCCCCAGTGTTTGAGTACCATAGAGCTCCATTGTACTGTAGGAGAGCTGTAGTAATTGAATGCAATTGAAGTATGAATGCTGTCTGTATGAATGCTGTCTGTAATTTCCAACTGTTACGACTCTCAACTCTGTTCCTGGGAAATCACCTGACTAGTTGCCCAGTGGTGATTTTAAAAGATTGAGATGTCAAATCTCAATCTAAAAATCAATGGGGAAAGTGTCCAGATAGCATCGCTATCATTGCCTAAAGTTGCTCTGTGAATCATCAGCTTAATAGTGGGCTCCTCTGTGTGTTGCTACTGTATGCCTCCCTCTCTGAGCTCATCACCAGCCTGTTCATGGCAATGTTGACCATTTGAATAGACAGCAGATCTCTTGATATTTGCAAGCATTCATAAAATTAGTGTCAAGAAATCGATTTGCTAGGCTGGGGGATGTTGGTGGTGGTGGTGGGGCAGGGTTGGTTGTGTATAGGTTTATAATGTATGTTATTATATCATTTGATGGAATTTCCTTAGGTGATTTTGTTGCCCTGACAACCTTTTGACAACCCTTTGATCCCGCAGCTGTTCACAACTCTTTATTTAATTTGTATAAGGCTACGTTTATACGGTGACGATGAAAAGAGAAGACGCAGAAGTGGCGTCTCGTCTTCATTTTTTTTTTCGCGTTTAGACGAGCATTCTCAGGGGGAAATCTTTGTTTATATGAAGACGCAAGAGTATGTGATATTCGCTTGGATATGCATTCCAGACCGCTGGGTGGTGGTGTGATAGAACCCCGGTACGTCACGTGCAGACATTCTAATTTGACAGTTTAGCCAGAGAGGTAATCAAGGATCTTTGGTTTAGCCGTTTAGACGGAGACGCAACCCGTCGCCGTGTAAACGAAAGGCACTTATGATAAAATATTTTGTCGTCTTCCTTCGCAATCGTTCTCGTATAAACGGCCCCTAAGTGACCAAATGGAAACATGCACAGGCTCGCATTGTCTTTAGCTGAATTGTGGATGGAGTTGGATTGAAACGCTGTTACAGGATGGCCTGATTAGCCTGAAGAGAACACACCTGCTTTGGCCAATCAAGAACTCCTCAATTACCTTGATTGGATGCAGGGATGGGAATCCACTGAACATTTTCAGTGCCAGGACTGGTTATGGCTGTGCCGAGAAAAGCTGTTAAACGGATCCGGCTTCTGGCCCAGGTCCGGCCCAGTTCTTCCGGATCGCAGTTCTTCCCAGCGTCAGGTGCGACGAGGGATGTTGTGTTTAGCGTTGTGTACGCTACTTGGCCGATTCGGCCACGACCTTGGCCCCGAGAAGCATCATACCGAGACCTCCTAAGGCCCTGTAAATCTCCACTTTGCTCTGAAGACATTATAAGGCCTGACTTGACATGTGAATGTCACTGAGGACAGTGTGTATATGTGTGTATGTTTGTGTACGACACACACTCGTGGTCCGCCTATCAGACTCCCCGCTAATGAGTGCGGGCAGAGTGGTCCCTCAGGGCTCCTGTTCTGTGCTATTGTTATTACTCCAAATCACCAGTAATAAATCCCTTCCAGATGGCCCTCCTCTCTCCCCGGCCAATTGAATTGCGCCGTGCCGAGACGGCTTCTCAAGGAGAGTTTGGGTGAAATCGGCCCCATCCGGTTCAGGAACTTTCTTTAATGCTTTTCGAATGAGTTCATATCGGACACATAACCCAATATCGATTTGCAGGGAAGCGGATGTTGGGTCTGATGCATGAGAGAGGGGGAAAACATATTTAAAAGCTTTCCATAAAGGAGAAAGCTTTTTGGAAGAAAGTTCTGGAACTGGACTGGCTGTCTGGTGGAGAGGCATCCCGAGTGTCTCAGCTGCTGATAACATCGCCTGTGTGTCTTTCTCTGTTGTTCTCTACCTTCTGTTTATCTGTCTGCCTGTCAGAAGGCTAATGGAAAACTTTTCCCAGATAGACGCTGTATGGCACTCATCTTTATTGTTCACCAAGCACAGGATCAACAAGAAACCGACGAGCACATAGAACTAGAAACACACAGACAAGGTGACATTACACGTTAAATGCAGTTGATGTTAGTGACTGTGGCTTGAAATGCATCACTTTGTAGAGTGAAACATATTGATCTTCATTGATTCTATGCCAGATCCGTACTGTGCCCAGGTGAGATGTGTGCTGGGTATGCATAGAACTAAGTCTAGAACTAATGCAGATGATCTGCTGACGGACTGTGTCTGGGTTGCACATTGTTTACATGCTTCATACGTGTCATATGTTTGCATGTGAGTTATCTGTGAGGTTCCCGAGGGGTAGAGAACATGTGGTCCACGATAAGATGTAGTGGTGTAGAACAAAGGACATGCTTGTTGTCTTGCTCACAGATCAAGATGGAGGTTAACACCGTGCCAGAACACTGAGGGAGGTTATAATTAATCTCTGGTAGAGATGGAGAGGGAGTGGTGTGCGAGAGAGAGAGAAATTAATAGGGAGAAAGAGAGAGAGAGATAGAGAGAGAGAGAGAGATGGATAGAGCAAAAGAGGACAAGAGATGGAGTTATACATCAGCACATGTAATCCTGGGCCTCTCTGATTCTGTGACTTGGTTTAGTGTGTATGAGTTCTCATGCATGAGTGAGAGAGAGGCCACTGGCTCACAGGACAAAGTCCAGACTCAAGGAGAGAGCTGAAGGTCGCATGTTGACTTTTTATAGAAGTAATGGTGTATGTACTGATGAGAAAAGCAGACTCTACATTTCTTTCTACATTTATTCCACTACATTTCAGAGAGAGAGAGAGAGAGAGAGAGAGAGAGAGAGAGAGAGAGAGAGAGGGGGGGGCTGTGGTTCTAGACCTCTTTTCGATGAGTGCACATGTGGTTCATAATGGCACCATGGGACTTCTTTCTGTATGGGGATGTGAAAATGTGACACATAATGGCAACACCTCCATGTGCGTGAGTGGGTGGGTGTGCCTTTGTAAAAGGTGCTTATGTGTGTGTGTTGCCCACGTCAGGAATAAGATCATCAGTGTGTCAGAGAAACTGCTTTGTGTGTGTGCGTGTGCGCGTGCGTTTGCTCATGTCCGGAATAACACCATCAGCCTGTGTGTGTAAGAAAACATTGTATCTGGGTCTGGTCAGACAAGCAGGAGCTTTCACTGCCCCTCTGTCAAACGAGGTTTTTCCTTCCCCTCTGCCTTTGCCGCCCACATGATTGTTGGAGAGAGACCACCTCTTGTGTTCACCGGAAACTTGTAGAATGACAGTGCTTGGGCTCGTCTTATGGGATGGAGTCTTATTTGTTGCTACTGGGCGCCTGCCATGTCATTGTGCCAGTAGTATGTGCGCTGCACTGTTGTGGCTACTGGCTACTGGTCATGGAGAGATGAGGCGTGGCAGATCAGATCACATTGTGTTTTCGGACTCGCATAGCTGTCAAAATGATGGTAACAGATTTTAAGTGTAGAGTCTTCTACCGTGCACCCAGGTCCAAAAAAAAAGATGTTATTTCTTGTCTCTACAGCAGAAAAGGCACAAAAATAGCAATCCAGTGTGAACGATCTGAAATACTGTTAGTTAAGTGGGATTTGGCCCTTGGAACCAACTGAGCACCAGTGGAGCCGTCTTAAAGCCTGTTCACATGAATCATGCATCAGCTTTGTTTGGCAAGAAGAAGAGTCTATAAACGCCCTAATCACTGTGTGAAATTACAAAATGAAAAAATGGAACAGGGAAGAGAAAATAGCACATCCGAGTCCATGGTCTTGTCTGGCGTCAGTGTGTGAAAAAGCTCGGGGGCTCAGCGTTGCGCGTGGAGGTGGACGCTCCTGCGTCCCTTTGCCCTTGCCTCTCTCTCCGCAGCCTCCATTACCTCCCACATGATGAGGTATTAGGCAGGAACATGTTTGCTCTTAAAGGTGGCGGATGCCCACCTGCTGTGCGCTCATATGGGCTAATGGCTCCCAGGGGTTGGGGGTGTATGGTGATTTACACATCACTAGGATTCTCATTCGTGGGTCGGTGTCAATCAGCCAGACCAGTGCTGCTCAACCGACATGGCAGCTACCATTATAGATAAAAGAGAACAACTATTTGGTTACCTTTTAGCTGTTCTTGGGGAATCCAGCTTTCACATTGTCTTGTGTTATCAGAACCATACACTTTACCCAACACAGGGAAGCCTGCTGTGTAACAGTGCTTTCTCCTCTGACTACACTGCCTTTGAAGGCCAACACCGTGCGTGAGCTCTTAACTGGGCAGTTGTGTGGTGTAATGTGGTGTTGAAAGGCCTTGTAGATATAGATTGGCCCTCCCTCTTCTGCTGATGATAACGCTCTGACATGCTGTCAGTGGTTCCAAAGAGTGATGGTTTGATTTCTGGGCTCTCCAAACAGCCTGTATTTTTCCCTCCCCGTGTGCCAATTCTAGTGTGTGTGTGTGTGTGTGTGTGTGTGTGTGTGTGTCGGTCTGTTCTCCCCTGTTTCTATGGAAATAAAAAACTGTGGGCCTGATATCCTGCCTTAACACTGCTGAATGCGGTCAGAGTTTTCCCTTGAGTGGCTAAAATTTTCCTTCATTATTCTGCTATTGTTCAGTAATATGCAGTAATATGTGCTGTAAGAAGTGTTTGCTATTTTATTCACTGGTACAGTTTTATACAGCTATAATTTCCATTTAGAGAGCAGTGTTTGTCCATCACTGTAGAATCTTTGTGGTCTCTTTGGCAGGTGTGTAAGCGGGTGCTCCCATTACACCAGTGGTCAAGATGGTGGCCCTATCGCTGAAGATATGCGTCCGGCAGTGCAATGTAGTCAAGACTATGCAGTTTGAGCCCTCCACGCCTGTTTATGACGCCTGCCGAATAATCCGAGAAAGGGTCCCAGAGGCTCAGACTGGACAAGGTGAGTACACCGAGTGAAGGTGTGTTTGTGTGTGTGTGCGTGTACGTGTGTATTTGGGGGTTTTAATGGATTTCTTTTTTCTTGAACATCCCACGTCAGATTAAAGGTATGGCTTTGTATAACAATGGAGGGTTTTCTTACTGTAGGAGGCAGTAGTAAGGACATTGGAATGTGGGTTCATTTTGACTTAAGTGTTTCATTCAAATACCAGTTTTGTATTAAGTGCTTCGAATACAAATACCAGTTTTGTTGACACACCAGCAATTATAGAAGGATTATACAAATTAGAGACTCATACAGGAGTGAATTCACCTGCTGAAGTTACAGCATATAATACCTGCTAATCAGACAAGCATTAGTCTGATCTTCAAAAACACACCTC
>NC_055967.1:7456894-7474394 GCF_018492685.1 Alosa sapidissima | reverse complement strand
TCATGGTGGACGACTCCAAGACTGTGGGAGAGCTGCTGGTCACTATATGCAGTAGAATAGGTGTGTTGTGGTGTGTCGTCCAGCCTTCTCCCTGTCCTTTGTGCCCTCTCTTACACAGCATTAGTACAGCTGGCCCTCCTCTTCTTCTCCAGGGCTCCACTCTATGAATAATTCAGCAACTTTCCCGTCGCAAACTGTAATAATTCTGTGTACACACACACACACACACACACACACACACACACACACACACACACACACACACACACACACTCACACTTATTGTCTCTGGCAGCTGGCTCACACGTGCAAAGCTTCCAGAGTGTGCTGGACATCCTGATGAAAATATAAGACATTGCACTCATTTCTACATGGACACTATTACCATCACGAAGCTGCTTCCATTTGTTCTTCTTTTATCTGCTCATTAGTGATGCTCTTTGGAACACTAATGTGTACGAACTGTGCTATGGACCCTTTCAACAAGGTAAACAAAAACAATGCTTGAACGTTCTACAGTATTTGGGCCCCAATCTACTTCCTCTGCATTAAGATAACATATGGAATGTTAAAACGGAAGTCTTGTGGGGCCAACTATGATGCTGATAATGGAACTCTCTTGAAAGGGTCCATAGGTCAGCTTAGCCGTGCCTATGTTATACAGCATCCTTCCCCTCCCCCACGGGTTCCTTGTCGTCATTGAGATGTTCCCACAGCAATACATTTCAATTAGGGCCAGGGCTCGAGCCCAAGTGAAATTGGGTGAGGAGGGGAGCTTTGCGTCTGGCAGACAGGCAAGCCTGTGCTGGCCCATTGGTTGTTTAGAGGGGGATTTCTGCTTGGCTTCCCGCTCTCTCCATCTTTTTTTTGTCCTCCTTTGACTTCTTACTTTTCTTTTTCTGGCCCACGTCCAGTGTTTTCACCACTCTAGTGTTTTTGCCAGGCTAAGGCAGAGAGGGAAGAAGTGGAGAGAAATGGAGAGAAGCGGAGGAGGAGAGAGGGAGGGGAGGAGGAGAGAGGGGGGGAGGGGAGGAGGGGATGAGAGAGGGATGAGAGGGGGGTGGTACAGAGTAAATTGCCCAGTGAATGAAATGGAGAGAAGAGCTGCGAAATGCACAAGATGAGGTAGAAAATCAAAGGGAGAGATGAGGGGAGAGTGAAACGAATTTCTCACAAATGGCTGAAATGGAGACAAACAAAAATACAGTAACGCTCTGATGTCTTGGCTTGAGATCTCAGACTCTCTTTCTCTCTCCTTCTCTTTCCCTATTCTTCCCCCCCCCCCCCTCTCTCTCTCTCTGCTTTCTTTCTCCCTCTCCCCATCTGTTTCTGGCAGGAATAACCAACTATGAGGAGTACTCCCTGATCCAGGAGCAGGTGGAGGAGAAGAAGGAGGATGGCATGGGCACGCTGAAGAAGGACCGCACGCTGCTGCGCGACGAGAGGAAGATGGAGAAGCTCAAAGCCAAGCTGCACACAGACGACGACCGTGAGTTGCCACACACACACACACACACACACACACACACACACACACACACACACGTACACACGCATGCATACACACACAAAAACATGCACATGCATGCATACACACATGCGCACACGTGCCTTCACCACATACACTCATGAATGTGCGCACACACACACACATGCATCAGTAATAAACTTGACAAACTCCAGTTAAAGCAAAATTACATTTCACCACACTTGCCCAACTGCAGGAAGACAGATTTAGAGCCTGTTTGTGTGTGCTTTTTTCTACCATTTGGGGATTAGCCCTGCATCTTGGATTAAGTCACAGTTGGACCAGGCATTCTGGATGGAATGCCAAACTTTAGTCGAGGAATAAGGCAATTGCCTCTGTGGGAAGAGTAGTATGTGGTGTTGCACATTCTACAGTGGACAGTGTGTCCTGCTCGTATTGTGTACCCAGTGCCAAAAGACACACACGTACACACACACACATACATACAAACACAGACACACACACACACACACACACACTCAAAGAAACAAGCAAAATGGGCTCTGTGTAAGCACACAAGGGCCTCTATGGAGCAGGTGAATAAACATTGATTAACCCGCGTGCAATCCTGTCTCAGCCTTTATTACCTGTCTCTGTTGACACGGGAGGTGTGTTTGTGTGTGTGTGTGTGTGTGTGTGTGTGTGTGTGTGTGTTCCCATTCCCACTACACACACAAATGAAGGCTGTTTCCAGTCGAGACTGTGATGGCTATAGCTGATATCCTAGACATTACGCAACAGTGGCATGATGAAGTTCTCCTTCATTTCAAGTAACACTAAATGCCGCCGCAAATTATTATGAAATGAAGTCATCGCTAACAGTGCAGGTGCTTTCGTCACTCAGTTAAATGTCTAAATTATGGCTTCCCTTTGAAGATGGCAAATACTGTGTCTGGATCAGTTGTTTTCACTGCTTTTAAAGTGCAAAGGAAAGTGCTTAAATTGTGGTTGTGGGCAATATGGGTTTCTTCTGAAGCTGTGCTTGTATGTTGGTGTGAATTTCTTCCCCCAGCCTTTTCACATGTGCATTAAGACTGCTATGTGTGTGTGTGTGTGTGTGTGTGTGTGTGTGTGTGTGTGTGTGTGTGTGTTTCTGCCATCAGTGAACTGGCTGGACCACAGCCGAACGTTCCGTGAGCAGGGCGTAGAGGAGAGCGAGACCCTGCTGCTGCGCAGGAAGTTCTTCTACTCGGACCAGAACGTGGACTCCAGAGACCCGGTCCAGCTCAATCTGCTCTACGTCCAGGTGAGAACACCAAGCAGTGCTCCTCTCTTCTCTTCTCCATCCCTTCATCATTTATCACTTTCGCACACACTTTTTTTGTTCACTGTCACACTTCTTGAATTTCCCCTTGGGGATCAATAAAGTATCTATCTATCTCGCTCGCTCGCTCACTCTCTCACTCACTCACTCACTCACTCACTCACTCACTCACTTGCTCGCTCGCTCACTCGCTTTCCAGATCTCATCCCTGTGTCTCCGTGTGGATGCATACTGGTCCACCTTTGTGATGCTGCAGCTAGAAGGGTTATGCAATACCCCCCACCACCCCCACCCCACAACATCCCCACCCAACTCTCTCAGCCTCAGGAGCAAGAGAACTCTTCCAGATTAGTCACATTCCAGAGCAGTGTTCCAGGACAGACTCGGGCCAGATGCTGCTACTCTCTGGGGTTGTGGAGCTGGTCTCTGAGTCACCCATGCTACAACATGGGGCAACGCCGTGCTGATCCGCTGCAGATGGGGATCCTTTATTATTTTATCCCAGTGCTAACTGTTACTGTTAAACTGCTGCTGTGGATGCTGCTACTGCTGCTGCTGTTGTTGTTGTTATGCACTCAGATTGGCTCATCTCAGATAGGGGCTTCTGGACTGCTGACACAAGAGTTCCCCTGTGTGTGGGGGGGGGGGGGGGTTGTAGCTGAGTCTGCAGATCTGGCAGGCAGGCTGGCTAGTCTCAGTGCTCACGCCCACACCCTCTGCGAGTGTCCCCCACCCCCATCCGTATCCTCCACCCTGGCTCTCGCTGCATGCTTCACTGCATATGCATCAACTCAACAGGCCCCCAGCAAAACTGCACTATGCATGCGCGCACACACACACACACACACACACACACACACTCTCAGATGTGTCTTCTGGGAGTGAATGTCAAAGGATCCATGGCAATTCACTAATCACTAATATATGCTCCCTTATGAATGCACGGTTACATTAACATTTGGACACGTAAAATACACACGTCCACACATACAGTTACACACACATTCTTTTCTCAATTAGCGGCCCGTGTGCTGCATATGTATCAGGGGACACTAATCTGGTCTGGCAGGACACATCTCGGCAGCCATGTTTCTCCCTGCTTGTGCTTCTCGTCCTCCTCTCTCTTTCCTCTCCTCTCTGTCCTCTCCTCTCTGTTCTCTCCTCTCAGTCTCTCACTCTCTCTGTCCTCTCCTCTCTCAGTCCTCTCCTCTCAGTCTCTCACTCTCTTTTGATGTCTCTCAAACCCACACTCCTCTATTCAACCTCTGACTCAGTGGCACACACCCACAACCACTCGGGCTGCATGACACTTTGTGACGCCTCGCTCCAATATACTCTCTCTCTCTCACTCACACACACATACACACACATACGGACGAACAAACACACAAAAAAACACGCGCACACACACACGCGCGCACACACACATACGGACGAACATACACACAAACAAGGATACACGCACGCATGCACGCACACAAACACACACACACATACGGACAAACAAGCGTGCGCGCGCACACACACACAGGCACTCCATCTTGCTTCCGCCAGTGCTCACCATATTTTTCTCCCTTTCAGAAACATAGGCACACACACTTCACCCTCCCACACACTGACTATCTTCCACGCACACACACATACACACACACACATTTTCATACACAGTGAAACTCACACACTCTGAAAGGCAGGTCACACAGAGATGACTGGCTGCAGGGGATTCCTCTCCTCCACATGATAGTCTCACACTCTCCACTGGGTTCTATCTAAAGAGAGAGAGAGAGAGAGAGAGGCAAACGTACGGAGAGAGAGTTAGAGAATGAGAGCTTTCTGGCATGTGGAACATGAACACTCCGGCCCAACCCAAACACACTCCTCTACATCCATCTACTTTCTTTCTTTCTTTCACTCACTAACACACACACATTTTTGTCTGCTGGAAATTCCTGTTAACATTCATTTCAACCTATTTGCATCTGAGAGTCTGTTAGTAGGGGTGTGTGTGTGTGTGTGTGTGTGTGTGTTCTGATATCATGTGCTGATTTCCTGAGGGAGGGCCCCTCACTGATGAACTGCACTGTTATAATGACTTGCAGCTTACATGACCTCATCTCTCTCTCTCTCTCTCTCTCTCTCTCTCTCTCTCTCTCTCTCTCTCTCTCTCTCTCTCTCTCTCTCTCTCTCTCTCTCTCTCTCTCTCTCTCCCTCAGACCCCTCACACACAGGCACACACATATACACACACAGATGGGTCCTTGCCAAACCAAGCTGTACCACTCTGTTTCTGACTAGAATATAAACAACGGATGCACATATTTACACACCAAATGCTGCAGACAGAATCTTGTTACTCAGCTCGTACCATACAAATCAATATACAGTATACATGCATACAAATACACACACACACACACACACACACACACACATACATACACACACACACTCTGTGCATATATACTCATTTGTGAGGAGTGTTGGCCTACATTGTGTATATCCATAAATGTATGTGTGTGTCTGAGAGAGAGAGAGTGTTTGTGTAAAGGATTGTAGTACTGTCAGTGTATATAACAGGGTGTGTGAATCTCTGCCTATGTGTGTGTGTAATTTTCAGTGTGGTATGGTGATGAATGGCATTGGAGAAATGATTTGCCACCAGTGGCTTAGGAGGAACTGTGGAAAACCTCTTCAGACCTCACATATTTCATCTAGCTTAAACTACCCTCTCAGAAATGAGTCTCCATGAGAGATCCTTCTTTGATTTAAACACATGTGCGTCTTTCTCAGGCCCCCAGCATCACAACACCACAAACGCACACAAACACTCTAGCTTAAACTACCCTGTCAAAAATGAGCATCTCTCACAGGCTCCCAGCAACACTAACAAAAACACTTAAACACACACAAACACACTAGCTTAAACTACCCTCTCACCAATGAGTCTCTGTGAGAGATCCTTCTTAGATTTAAACACATGTGCATCTTTTACAGGCCCTCAGCAACACAACACCACAAATGCACACACAGACACATGGCCAAGATGAGAGCTCACTACTGGGTGCTTACACACACATATGTAGACACAGTCATACATACATACACACACACACACACACACACACACACACACACACAAACATGGCTTGTGAAATGACCGAGGTTTCTTGAGTGGCAGGAGATGATTAAACAGTGTGTGTGTGTGTGTGTGTGTTGGATCTAATTCTCCCCCAGCAGTAAGCGTTCATATTGACCCATCTGAGGCGGTGTCAGGAGGCATTGGCATCCACACCCGTCTGGGCAGAAATGAGCTTTAGAGAAACAGCAAAACAAAACTATCCATCTCCCAGAACCACCCATGAAACATGGCAGCCTCTGAGACCCTGGGTATTTAAGAAGGGAAAAAAGCCAAAGTAGAAGGGAAAAGTATGTCTGCGATAACAGATGTCACCATTCAGGCTCAGGGACTTAGTTTTCCTCTGGTGTGCTGAGGAGGTTGACGGTCACAATCTCTCATTAACTCCTTAAAACAGCTTATTATACATTCACAACTGTAGTGTGATGTAATGTTTTGAAAAACAGAGTGCTGTGTAATGTCTGGTGTCTATGGCAATGGAATAAGCTGAATGATAATTAAAAATTGTGTGTATGTATGTGTGTGGGGTTCCAAAACACCACTTTATGTTCACCGACAGAGCTCCTATGAAGTCATCACTTGAGCACAGTCCGACTGTCTGTGTCTGTGTTTTGTTATTGTATATGTGCCTTACCAGAGTAGAAGTGTGTGTGTGTGTGTGTGTGTGTGTGTGTGTGTGTGTGTGGTATTACCCTGGATTGACCTCTTCTCCTCGGAGGCAGACAGGCCTGTTATCTGCAGCGATGTGGTGTGTAGTAACTCCTGTCTGCTGCTGGCTTGTGTCCTCCCCTCTCCCAGGCCCGCGACGACATCCTGAACGGCTCCCACCCCGTGTCCTTCGACAAGGCCTGCGAGTTCGCTGGGATCCAGGCGCAGATCCAGTTTGGGCCACACGTGGAGCACAAACACAAGCCTGGATTCCTCGAGTAAGCCAACACATCCCATCCCAACACACACACACACACACACACACACACACATTGACACAGGGGGTGGATGCTTAACAGCTGCCTGCAAGCCATTTCCGACTCACACTCTACCCCCACATACCAACGCACATGCATATGCTTACACACACACACACACACACACAACACACACACTTAATACACTTGAACACATATATATATATACACACACACACACACACACACAAATTACATACACACAAACAACATACGTACATACACAGAAACACAGAAGCTGTAACAAGCCTCCAGCAATAACATTAGCAGGTGGGTTTGTAGTTGGCTGAGGGGGATTTTTGACTTGTGTGGCTGGCTGGCTGGGTGGGTGGGTGAGAAAAGCAGACAGAGAGAATGTGGATCATGGCAGACAGACAGACATGCGGATCATGGCAGACAGACAGACATGCAGATGAGAGACATAGCAGATCAGAGGCAGACTGACCCCCACCCCCAGCCTTCACCTCACGGTCTGGTATGTTCTCTGAGGCGGTTGCAGGTGGGCTGGGGTGGGCGTGTGACGTGTGTGTGTGTGGTGGGGGGAGTGTCTTCCTGGGTGTTGCCTCTTTTCACACGTGATTTATTCCCCCAGCCTGAAGGAGTTTCTGCCCAAGGAGTACATCAAGCAGAGGGGCTCAGAGAAGAGGATCTTTCAGGTGCGTAGCCGTAGCCCTGTCAAAAGCTGCCAGTGATGAATGCCTTGCGTAAAGTTCCCCACCTCTCGTGTTGCCACTTAACCAGGTTAATGTTTGATGTGCTCCGCCGACTCCATGGAGCGGAGTAATTACAATTAGACGTTTACTTGTGTTGAGAGTGAATTAGCTGAAATATGTAAAGCACTTTGCCCACACACACCCTCTCTCTCTCTCTCTCTCTCTCTCTCTCTCTCTCTCTCTCTCTCTCTCTCTCTCTCTCTCTCTCTCTCCCTCTCTCTCTCTCTCCCTCTCTCTCCCTCTCCCTCTAATGATTAGCATAAGTGAATTTATACCTGATTAAAAGCTTTGTGGGCTAATAAGCTCACAGTGGGCTCATTGCTGAGTTATTGAAGCCTGGTGAAAGTGTGTTGAGGCTGAGGGAACCTGTTTCTTCTGCTCCACAGGACCACAAGAGCTGTGGCGAGATGACCGAGATCGAGGCCAAAGTGAAGTACGTGAAACTGGCCCGATCTCTACGGACGTATGGAGTCTCGTTCTTTCTGGTGAAGGTGAGATCTTTCGAGGATGTTATCAGGTGATTTAAAAATAGCTGACTTTATATAAGGGTACCCTTAGCTTTTTGAAGTAGCCCATTGTAGTTCTCTTGAGTGTTTTTGTGGTGGCCTTTTCTTGTGACTGTTATGGACTTGAACCCAGTCCAGGTGGAAACGCAAGGTCATAAATGTGCAGACATGTTTTTCCTCTTGCTCCTCCTTTTTTTTTTCTACTCTCTCGTCCTGTACCAGTGCCCCTCATCCATTTGTAATGTGTCACTCCCGGAACATTCCAGGGGCGTTTGAGTGCAAGCTCTGTGGTGCATCGCTCAGCTATGAGAGGAATGTCTGCCCCACAGAGAGAGTGAGAGAGAGGGGTGGGGGGGGGGGGGAGATAGGAGAGGGAAGAGGGGGGGAGAGAGAGAGAGAGAGAGAGAGGAGAGATAGTCTGCCAAGGCGAGGCAGCGCTGCTGCTGACGAGTTCACTTTCACCTGAGCTGCGAATTCCACACTTGCGCCAGCAGATGTTGGGAGAGATGGAGCGAGGGGAAGGAGGGAAATAAAAAACGAGTGAGAGAAAAGAGGATTGTAAGAGATACGGAGAGGAAAAGGTGGAGAGAGAGATGGAGAGAGAGCTAAGTGTCTGCTGAAGGAAACATTGGAGCAGTGTGAGGCTTCATCTCCATACCTTCAAAAGAGTGGATCTGTCGTTAATATAATGATTGGGAGCACTGGTGGAAGGTTGAAGGAATAGCTAGAGTGAGGCAAGCTGTTGCCAATCATACAGCGCTGTTTAAGAATCACCATGCCAGAGTAGAGGTGCAACTGATGTGATGTGATTTGTTGAGAACTCTAGCCGACACGCTTGTTTTTGTTTGTTTTTGTTGACAAGCGCGGGCTAATCCCCTCCATAAATCCGGCTCGCCAGCCCCGCACCTCTTTGATCTCTTCATGCCAGTGTGTGAAAATGCTTCAAGTATTTGCAACCCTGTCGAAAAACCAACCACTTTGTTTCTGCGATAGCCCTCTGAGTTTTTCCGCACCGTGATCAGTGGCCTCGGGTGGCTTGCTGTGGAGTAAGGGCCTTGTCAAGTCATTCGGGGCTGGCCTGTTGTGGCCGGTCGGATTAAGCTTAGCCGTAATGAAAAGCACTTGACTGAGACCGGAGTTAATTCCCAGTGAAGAATTATGACTCATTGTTTGCTACCAGCCAAAACTTTTTAACAATCTTGTTATGTTTAGAGAAAAAGCTATCTGGCCTTGAATCACGAGACAATAGAGGTGTGTTAAGAGGTCTATATATACACAGTATTATATATAAAAAGGTCATTGTCCCCGGACTGAGTGTGTTTTTGTTTCTGTGAGTGCCAAGGCGAGCTGGTAAGTCTGCTCAAGTGCTGAAACATGTCTGTGCTTATCAGAAAGCTGTCCTCTTCTGACCCTGGCATTGAAAAACAATAGCCCAGAGAATAGCCCAGAGGTCCTGGGAGGTAGTTTTTTACTCCCCAGCTCAAGGCTGGCCTGTGAATTTCGCTCGTTGGGTACCTGGTGGCCTGGGCCGGTGCCAGAATGGCGTTGTAGGGGCATTGAAGCGAAGTGGATCTGCTCCTCGCTGGGTATGAGCAGAGCAGAGTGGCAGGGGTCCGGGACTCGGAGCGTGACGACTGGGCCAGCGTGTCTGCATTACGGCTCTCTTAGCAACCAGGTCCCCTAGCCCCCCCTGCCCCCCATCTCCCCTTTGAAGTGGTGTTCAGCGAAGCGGCAGGGAACTGACGCTGAGACAACACTGTAACTCCGCAGGGTCAGACACTGGCCACTGCGGATCAGAGAGCCTGCGTTAGGGGAGGAGGGAGGAGAAAGGGAGGCAGAAAGGGTTGGGGGGGGGGCTGGTGACACGGAGAGAGGGAGGGAGGGAGGGAGGGAGGGATGGAGCACGCTGTCCCGCTCCATGAGGCATGTCGGTTTCAATTAAGGAATCAAAGGAGCTGTGGGTAAGCACTAGTTCACTGACAGTAGGAGAGAGTGTAGCGTTTCTCAAAAGCAGTATGTTGGCCCTCTCTCACTCACTTTTTTCATCTCTCTCTTTCTCTCTCTCTCTCTCTCTCTCTCCCACTCTGTTTCTGTTTCTTTCTCTCCTGCCAGGAAAAAATGAAGAGCAAGAATAAGCTGGTCCCGCGCTTGCTGGGTATTACCAAAGAGTCAGTCATGCGGGTGGACGAGAAGACCAAAGACGTGGTCCAGGAGTGGCCCCTCACCACTGTAAAGAGATGGGCGGCCTCCCCCAAGAGCTTCACCTTGGTACATCCCAGCTCTTCTTTACCCCCCCCCTTCATTCCTGGGTCTTTCGATATGTGGGATTTGCGTGGGAATGGGGGGGGGGGGGGGTGGGTGGTGGGCATCTGCAAGTCTGACGGTTGAGGTACTCAGCTGTGTGAAGCCCATCTGTTTCTCGTCCTCGACAAACAGCAGAATGCCAGTAGCCGCTTTGTTCTAGGAACAGTGTACTTTAAAAAAAAAAAAATGTTTTGCTCTCACGCCACATAACACACTAACCCCCTCAGGAATGTACGGCAACGCTTTTATCCTGAGTGCCCCGTAATGTGAGGGGACACTTTTAAGAGCGGGGGACCTCTGTCCAAACGGCTCGAAAGGGGGGGTGGGGGGGGGGGAGCGCGCTCTCGCGTGCTGACACCGGAGGCCCCAACGTCACGGCACAAAAATCTGCCCGTGTCACGCAGTGCAGTGCAGCACAGCACAGAGCAGCTCGCTGCAGCTTTAACCGACGCGACCAGCCTAGCGTTCAATCTGGATGACGCTGCTAACAGAGAAGTTCATGTTTGCTGATTATGGACTATGGTAATTACAGCGTAGCTTTTAAACAAACATCTGGTGTTGATGTGACTAATATTTAAATGCACGTTTGGGGACGTGCGTGCGCTCAAACCTGCATATCCACATTCATTCGTATAGCCTCATATTTGCTAATGATATTCTTTATAACTTGTTAAGTGTGGCCCCTATTTAAGTGAAATGCCCTGTGTGAATTAATAAGTGGCGTTCGTTTAGGAATGCATGGGCATACAGGAGCTCATTTGCCAACATGGATCAGAGTGAAGTTACTCTACACTCCCACTTTGCGTTAGAGCTCTTTGAAGTGAAAGTTTGTTTGGGCCTCCAGTAATACATGCGCCTAAAGGGACTACAGTGTCGAGATGAATTGGGAGTAAACAGCTAAAAATCAAAACGCTAAATCAATGAGATTATCTTAGTTTGATGTTTCTCCCGCTGCATCCTACATCCGACATACAGACCAAAAGGATTCATGTTGGTTTTGTGTTTTTGATTGGGAAATCATTTAATGAATTATTGAACCAAACGAAGAAAAAGCACAAGAATGGTGAGCGTGGATATATGCATGTGTATCCAAGAGACACCTGGATCCTTATATTAGTAAACAAAGCTGTAGTTCTTTTTCCATTAAAGGTGTTTTGTTTTTAGTGTATAAGGCGCGAGCAGGTGCAAGTGTTACCAAAGAGATGCCTCATAGTGCTGAAGCTGAAAGAGGAGATGCTGTGACCTTGAGCTCCAAGATCAAACCACACAAAGCCCCAGAGAATCAGAGGCCAGGCCACACACACACACACACACACACACACACACACAGCAGAGGCAGCAAGCATTCAGATGAGTCTGTGTGTTCTACCCATCGGTAGTGCTGGAGAGCCCGCATGCTGACAGACGAGCCTGAGCTGTGCTTTTGGTGCCTGTGTGAGAAATATCAGATGTGCACGCACAGGAACACACACTCCTTTAATGGATGCAGTGGCTCTGTCTGTTAATTTTCTTTCCATCGTCTCTTTCCTTCCTTTTATGTGTTTGTGTTTGTGTGTGTGTGTGTGTGTGTGTGTGTGTGTGTGTGTGTGTGTGTGTGTGTGTGTGTGTTACCAACCCTCACACACACTCTCTCTCCCCACAGGACTTCGGGGGAGTATCAGGAGAGTTATTACTCGGTCCAGACTACAGAAGGCGAGCAGATCTCCCAGCTGATTGCCGGATACATCGACATCATCCTCAAAAAAGCAAGTGTCCTCACAAGTCAGAGTGACTCCTCATGCACTCACACAATTTCAGACACATGCCCTGCTGTTGAAACTTCCTCCCACACAAAGCACATAGCACATATCAGCCATGGCAGCCCTGTATGAATGCATAGTCTTATTGTACTTATGTAGACTACAGAAAATCAAAACATGGTAGGGGAATGCATATTTCTTTTTTTTTATTATTTTATTGCTTAAACAATTTTTTCCATCCTCTTACAGAAGCAGAGTAAGGATCGCTTCGGCTTGGACGGCGATGAGGAGTCCACCATGTTGGAAGAATCGGTCTCCCCCAAAGAAGTATGAGTGTTTCTTCTACTCAAGCTAATTATAGTGTGTGTGTGTGTGTGTGTGTGTGTGTGGCGTTTTCATGTGGTTGAAGCCATCTCCATTCTCATTGCGCTGCATGCCCCAACTGTCTGCATATTGATGTTTTCTAGGTGGTTACAGTATTGTACATGGTAAGAGTAGCAAGACCTGAGGCCATTAGTGTCCAACCGCTGGCTCATGTTTCAGTGGTTTCAGTGTAACCCTGAGACAAGCATGTTGGGGCTCCGTGGAAATGACCGTAGCGCTAAGAGGTCATTGTCTGGAAATGGAGACCCCATACTACAGTCCCCTAAGAGAAGTAGAGAATAAGGACAGGGTCTCCGTGAAGGAAGTTGCTGAGTCTGAGAAATGGAGAGACGTACATGCTTATCATTTCACTGGAAAGGGCTAAAATCTTCTGGTTGACTTCAATTAAATATTGTGTTCCCAGAAACTGTCTTTTTTCCCTTTCCATCTCCCTTGTTTCAGTTTCTCTCTCTCTCTCTCTCTCTCTCCTCTCTCTCTCTCTCTCTCTCTCTCTCTCCTCTCTCTCTCTCTCTCTCTCTCTCCTCTCTCTCTCCTCTCTCTCTCTCTCTCTCTCTCTCCTCTCCTCTCTCTCTCTCTCTCTCTCTCTCTCTCTCTCTCCTCATGTCCTTCCCAATTGCACACTGTATGCTTGTTATCCTACATGCATATGCACACACACACTTACTAACCCAGACACACACACTCCTCTATGTCTGAGAGAATTTGATCTACAGATGGGCTCTTGTCCTCTGAAGTGCTGCCTAGAAACCGGTTGTTATTGGAAACCGCATCTCTGCACTGGGGAGCCTTCTGTGATGATGGACACCAGGCATCACATCCGCAAGGCTGTTTCCGTGCCAACTCCACTCTTCTGTTCCCCCTGATCTGACCAATAAAAAATGGCTGCCTCTGGCACAGTGCTGTAATTAACCCATAGAGCCTGTGGAGCAGCTGTTTACCCAAATCTGGAGAGGCCAATCCTCTGTGCTAATAACAGGTGTTTACAATCCGTTGGTCAACAGGTTTGACAAAGGAGACCAGAACACATCCTGTTAAGCGCTAGCCTTGAACATTCTGTCTGTTGCTCATTGTCCATTTAATCTGTGTGTGTGTGTGTGCGTGTACAATGTGTACTTTTGTGTAAATTTTTGGACTCCGTAACTGAACCTCTACCTCTCTGCTACACCCTAGTGTAATGATCTCTGTATGTGAGCATGTATTGCTGTATAAATGTTGATAGTCACTCCTCGCATCGTAACCACTCGCCCATGTCTTGTCTTGTCTTCTCCTCTCCACCCCCTATCAGGTCCACCATCCTGCAGCAGCAGTTTAACCGGGTGGGGCGGGTGGAGCACGGCTCAGTGGCCCTGCCCGGCATCATGCGCTCGGGATCCGTTGGAGGGCCCGACACCTTCAACATGGGCACCATGCCCTCTGCCCAGCAGCAGATCACCACGGGCCAGATGCACCGTGGGCACATGCCCCCGCTGGTGAGCAGGACCGATGAGTGAACACAGCGAAATGACTGACCATGAACATATGGTTGGGTTTAAAGGAACACGCCAAGTTTCACTGGAAGTGACTTAGACCAGTTAGTCTACTACAGCTGAAAGGGAGTTATATGCTAACTGGTCTTACCCTCTTCCAGTGAATTATGCTAAGCTAGGCTAACAGACTAGGTTATTGCACACACAGAGAATAGAAGGGTATGTGTCATCTTATCTAACTCTGGGGTAGAGGGCAAATGAGCTTATTTTCCAATAACTTGGCATGTTCCTTTAATGATGGGAGTTGTGCAGTATAGCTCCCTCTCATCCTGTGTGAAAAAGAAAGAGCTGTGACATGCAAATTGTGATGCTGTGCTGTCACTTATTGGACACATATCTAGACTGTTCTATTGGCTGCCTTTATGTAAACAAGATCATCCTGACTTTCTAACACATTCTGCATACGGTCCATCATAGTACTCTGCATGTGGAGGAGTTGTCCGGTAGTTCTAAATGTCATCTGTCATTGAGCTATTTAGGTAGAGCCCACTGCAGTTAGGCAATGTCAGTCTGGTTTCCCTCACACGTTCCCCTGAAAGGAAACTCCGTTGTCATGGGTCTTTATGGGGTTTGTATGATCTCTGTGTGTGATGTACACGTCTGACCCCTGACCTCTGACCTGTGTGTCTGTGGTGTTGAGCAGAGCCTGGCCCAGCAGGCCCTCATGGGCACCATCAACAGCAGCATGCAGGCGGTGCAGCAGGCCCAGGCAGATCTGGGGGAGGTGGACGACCTCCCACCTCTGGGGCAGGACATGGTGAGTCAGACAGTTCTGACCGTGCAACACACACATGCACACATACACATACACACAAACAGGCACTCCAGGCCTGCTGGTCCCAAGTCAGATCTAAGCCATGTTCCGGGTTGGTTCCGGAGTAGTCAGATGCTGTGATTGGCAGAAGTGGCCCATACCTCCTGATTTCATTCCCTCTTAATGAATATCTGTATTTCTGTTTTTAACCTCTTATTAAGATTGAGATTGGGAATCCAGGTTCAGAAATGAGGCGCTTTGTTGTGTATTGGCGCCAACTTGGCGCTCAGCTAAGTGGATACTCCTGCCTGCTTGTTTGTAAATCAGCATAGTGGAGCCAATCTCACAGGGAGGATTTTTTTACTTTCTGAACCTGACCTGCCCACCTCAACGTTTATCAGGTGCTTGTGATGTGATCCCTCTGTAGGGAGTAGCACTCTAGCTTGGCTGCAGACTGAAACATGAACAGTCCTTAAAAAGAAATGCTGAATGTTTGTGCACAGTTGCGCATCCAGAGGATTAATGAAATGAATGGCTTGTTTTATTGGTGAAAAACCCCCCAATGACCAGATTGTTTTAGAGCTGACGCATGTCTGCACCGGATTCCGACCAGAGCTGAGCCTGATCCGCATCACAGACCACTGCAATCTGGACCAAAGCCATGATATGCAGTGTAATGGCGCACACAGGGGTATATAACAATGTCTATGTTTATATGGACTGTTGAAGGATTAACAGCTGCTCACCCCCACATGCCTGTGTCTGTCTCTCTCGTCTTTTCCCCTTAAAAGGCATCCCGCGTTTGGGTCCAGAACAAAGTAGACGAGTCCAAGCATGAGATCCACTCTCAAGTCGACGCCATCACCGCTGGAACCGCATCTGTTGTCAATCTCACGGCAGGTGAGTGAGTGAGCTTCCCGGGGGCGGAAGGCAGGCAGGCTGGCGGCGAACACTTCGGCGTTTCAGCGTCTCAGCAGGCAGCCCGTTCTCGAGCTCCTCTTTGTCTCCCAGCGGGCCCCGGTTCTAAGAGGTTCCGCACAGCAGATGTATAGGCTTGTCTGTATATCCCCTGCTGAATAGAGAGGAATCATTTACAGTGAAGGAGAGAGGGAGGAAGGGAGGAGAAAGTGCTGATGGATAAAAGGAAAAACGGTGTGAGAGAAGTATGGGGGGAGGGAGAGAGTGAGTGAGACAGGGAGAGGGGGAAGAAGAAGCACCTTACCTCAGGATGCTGAATTAACACATCAATCCAGGTGATAAAGATTTGCATCTAGAGGCAAGGGAGAGATATAAAGAGCATGCGAGGGAGAGGGAGTGATAGAAAAGCTATAAACCCCTCAGTATCTGTTAAATATTGGAACATTTTTCCATTTTCGCTCCAATAAATATTCCGGCGGTAAAATACTCTTTGGCGAGTCCTGAAGCTGCGCGAGTTGGCAGCGTCCCGCCAGTTTCCCCCAGCTCCTGGAGGTGCGCCCTCCGAGTGGTGCCAGCTTTCTGCTGGAGTTTAATCTTCCGTGCGCCATCTGTTGGATGGCACGCCGGCTCTCCGTTAACTACCTCCCAGCTGAAACTTCACTTTTGTTTTCTTCCTGCACTCCACATCTGTGCTGATCAGCCACCGCCAGTGTCATGGAAAAATTGTATGCTTGCATTCGTTTGGTGTGTGTGTGTGTGTGTATGTGAGTGAGAGTGAGAGAGAGAGAAGTGTGTCTGTGTGCATGTCTGTGTATTTACACATGCATTTGCATGCATATTTTGAATATGTGTGTGTTTGTGTCAACATGCATGCGGGAGTGTGTCAGTACTGTGCAGCGGTTTTATGCATCTATTTCTGGGGATAGACACCAATTTAGCCATTTAAAAAAATAACTAGCCATGCAATGTTGCTAAGATAATAGCTACTCTTCCACACATAGAGCCTAATCTGAATGATGGGGGAAGTGCTAAATCTTAAGTCTAACTAAAGCTAATTTAATGACTAGGCAAAATCAATTTGCTAATATAACACCATGAATAAGACATGAATCACAAACATTGATTGGGTCCACTCAGTGCTACAACATGCAGCATGATAGCTATAATTCATGCATGAGAACATTACTTTGCCTAAATCAGAGCCCATAGTCTAATAGAATGGCCTGCTTCACATGATAATAGATGCTAAATAATAGATGATGAATTGTGGATCAACTGATTGTTGTTTATCATGCTGCCAGTCAATTACCCAACTCTATAATCTTGATAGTCTCATCTCTCCCTAACCTCATTCAAAGGGAACAAAGGGAGAGATCTTAATTGCTACCTGTCCTCCCCATGTGCCTAGTCACTGATGGCTGCCTGTCACTTACTCCAGTACCAAAGCTGCACTTTGTGTGTGCATATATGTAAATCAATATATAAGCTAATAGTTGGGAAATTACGGTACAGTTCAAATAGATGGAACTCATTTTCTCTCTGTCTTCCTCTCTCCCTCTGACTCTTTCTTTCTTTCTTTCTTCTCTCTATCCCTTTCTCCTTCCTCCGCAGGTGACCCCACGGACACAGACTACACAGCCGTGGGCTGCGCAATCACCACCATATCCTCCAACCTGACAGAGATGTCCAAGGGGGTCAAGCTCCTGGCCGCCCTGATGGACGACGAGGTGGGCAGCGGGCAGAACCTGATGGGTGCTGCCAGG
>NC_055967.1:7439394-7454394 GCF_018492685.1 Alosa sapidissima | reverse complement strand
TGTGTGGGTGTGAAATTAATTGTGTGCATGTATATCTAAAGAATAAATCAATAGTAGATATTCTAAATGCACTGCTCAGCCATGGGTTAGTATTGGGCGCTGACTGGTTTTGGTCTGGTCGTCCCCAGGTGGTCAGTCCCACCATCAGCTCTCCGGTGTGCCAGGAGCAGCTGGTGGAGGCGGGCCGGCTGGTGGAGCGCTCGGTGGAGGGCTGTGTCAAGGCCTGCCACTCCGCCACAGACGAGGGTGACCTCCTCAAACAGGTAAGCTGTTGTGTCTGTGAAGATGACGCGCTCTCAGAGTAGAAAGAAGAGGACTGGTGGCCTTATCCTCTTGGAGGATCCCTTGATATGCTGCTTACAACTCCCTGTTGAAGAGGGTTATCAACCGTATTGCCATTTTTCACCGCAGTCCTTCCACAAGTCCTTGTGGAAAAGTGCTACATATAAATCCCCATCAAGAACCAAATCCATTCACACTATGCTCCCATGTCCCCTTGTTAAGTCAAGCATTGGCGGGCAAGAATTATTCACCTGTGTGAGTGCAGAGCTTCATTCTTATGTGGTGCATCAAAGGGCTTTTTCTTTGGTTGCACTGTAAACTAGATGGCTGCTGACTTCAGAACAGCTATGGCTGAGCAGAATGGTGCCACATCTGTTCCAGTGTCAGATGCTGTGTGGGAAGCATTTGGATGAGTAGGTCTGCTAGCTGACTCTGTGATTGATTCTGTGTGTGTGTGCGCGTGTGTGTGTGTGTGTGTGTGTGTACAAAGGTGAGTGCGGCAGCGGGCACGGTGAGCCAGGCCCTCAGCGACCTCCTGCAGCATGTGCGCCACTATGCCAGCTGTGGCGAGCCCATCGGACGCTACGACCAGGCCACAGACACCATCATGACGGTCACTGAGAGTATCTTCACCTCCATGGGCGACGCAGGTGAGCAGGGTGGGTTGATGTGAGCTTGCTGGAGAGGGAGAGGAAAGAGGGGGAGGAAAGAGGGAGAGGAAAGAGGGGGAGGAAAGAGGGCAAAGGGAAATGGGGCCATAACCACAGAAATACGTTTTGTATCTTAGAAAAGAAGTATTTTTAAGGGTGTGTCACTGTCACCCTTTCATTTTTAGCAACAACATTTTCAAACAGGGGGTATATGGGGTTAAGGGTCATTCACACCAAGTTTTCAGAAACACTGTGAAAGTGATCCCCAATGATATCGTTCTTCATGTCGTTATCTTTATAATTTATGTGTGGGCGTTGTCATTCATCGACAACAATACTTTTTTTGCCGTTATCGATGTAGTTATTGTTCTTGGTGTGAACGGCCCTTTAGTCTTTCACAATTCACATGTGTATGACATGTGATTTTTAAATGCTTATCATCTATCCCTAAGGACGTGCACACCTCCTCTATGGTGAGCAAAGACCACTGCAGAGGCCAGCCGTTGTTCCAACACGCATGCCTTTAAGTGCTAATGAGTATGCAAGGCATCATGTCCAATCAGTCATTTTCCCCTGCTCGTTCTCCCCTTCCTTTATGCTTCCATTGTTTGTTGGAATACAGCTGTGTGCTTTGAAAAGAATGTAAAGAAAGCCAAGTGAAAAGTGTCATTGGACAAGCTGAACTCTCCTTCAGTTTACGTCAGATCAGAACTCGGTACTCACCATTGCACTTGAGAGCGTCCTTTAAAGCACAGTGCTCATACTGGAAAAAACTAAAAACGAGGGGAACTTCCATGCATTTTGAATTTGATGAGAATTCCTTGATGCTCACCATCTTATATGTTCCATAGCCAGGCCTGTAATCCTTGTAGCTGTATCTCTAACATTTACACACGGAAACATCACGCTTTTGTTCCAGCTATTACTCTTTCCCACATCTTATACCTGCTCACTCACAGCGTAATACGAAGCTGTCGTTAAACAGCCATCCTTAGTGTGAAAAATCCACAACTCTCAAGCTCCAAATAAACTAGCATTCTTTCCAAGAGGCTGTTTTTTTTACCCCTCCTCTCACTATCGCGGGGATGTCTGACTCCACTGCCCTCCAACCAGAAGTGAAGTTTTTCTTTCCATTTGTTTTGACTGCGCCGGAGTTTCAAGATGCTCCCCGGCCGCGGTCTCCCATTAGCCATTCCCTTTCTCGAACATGCTCCCTGGCTGAAGCCTGTTTTCTTTTTTTCTTTTTCTTTTTTTTTGTTCTTGCTGTTGTTCAAAGGCCAAAGCGTTTGTTATGGTATGGCTGCGAGTCTGAAGAATTCCCCCAGCCCACCCCATGCTCAGGGGCTTACTGAAAACATGTCATCCAAAACCACCACAGAGCTCCGGCAATCTGTTCTCAATCACCAGCGGCCGGGCCCTTTGAAAATTTTAAGGCAAAACACATGATATTCAAGTTGCTAGTGGGAAGAAGACCAGTGGAAGGGGGTGGGGAGTGGGGGACGGGGGGGTCGGTTGAACATGTTTCTCTTGAGCTGAAACAAATTTCATTTATTTATATGAAAAAATTCAGAAAATCGGGACTGGTAAATCAACTGAACCGACTTCCTCAGCAAGAGCGGAGAGGAGGAGATTGAAGCGTCCTGCATCCACAAAGGTTATTCGCCTTGCAGTCATGCCTCGCGAATGTCGCTCCTTTGATGGGCCTCTGCGCACTGTTATTTCAAGCGGTGCGTAGGTGTGCAGGCAACACGCTGGCATTCACAGAGAGAAAGTGAGGAAGAGAAAGCAAGACGGAGAGGGAGAAGGAGTGCAGGCACAGGGGTTTGATCTCCGAATCAATAACCTACTGCAGGTCACTCTCCTGCTTTGATTCCCCTTCCTGCATGAAACTCTGATGAGAAAGGAAGGATAAAAAAAAACACCCAGGGAATCGATGGTTCTCCCCTGAAACTTGTGTGTGTGTGTGTGTGTGCGCGAGCGTGCGTGCGCACTCAACAACATATTTACAGTCCACGTTGAGCGGTGCAAAGCTGAGGTGCACAGAGTTAAATTAGTAGGTAGGTCTGAGGAGGTTTCTGTTACCGTAACCCCTGGTTTACCACTAAAGGCTCTGAGGCTAGAGGATGTGACTGGGATCTCTCGGCATTTATCCTCCTTCCCTCTGTATGTATGTGTCCGTGTTTGTGTGTGTTGCATTTGTATTGTGTATGTCCACTCACCCGTTTGGCATGGAGTACGTCTGTTTCTGGTTGTGTAAACATGCCTGTGTACAGTATGTTGCTGTGTTTTTTTTTTCTGTTTAATATGCACGGTTGTGTTTAGGAAGTTCAGTGTTCTAACACACACACACACACGCACACACACACTTGTTTGCCTCTCCGCAGGTGAAATGGTGCGTCAGGCTCGCGTCCTGGCCCAAGCCACCTCGGATCTGGTGAACGCCATGCGCTCAGACGCGGAGGCCGAGATCGACGTGGACAATTCAAAGAAGCTGCTGGCAGCCGCCAAGCTGCTAGCCGACGCCACGGCCAGGATGGTGGAGGCAGCCAAGGTGCGTGAATCAGCTGAGCACGAGTACTCTACGCCAACATCCATCTCCCATTCATTTAGTACAATTGGTTTTACTTTTTTCCTTCATCTAAAGTGAGCAGCTGGGTCTCTTTCGTTTTGCAGAAGAGTCTGCTCGAGAGGCCTATTATCCTCACACTGTGTTTTTTAAACTGCTGAGACATCGTTCAGAAATGCGGGGGCGGTAAAAAAGGTGGGTTTGTCGGTCCGCACGGCTCAATCAGCTGTGTCTGTCATCATGCGGTGTGGATGGAACACTGCCCTCGTTGGGACACCTGCACATTCGGCCGAGAGACTCTCTCGCAAATCGAGTTAACCGCTGGGCAGTAATTTAAGGACGCCTCCACCTAGGGGAAGGTCGTGCCCATTGTTGTCTCAGGGAAACCACCCTGGTCATCAGCCAAGCAACTCAGGCCTGCCTGCAGTGGACATTTTCCGGCGGTCTCCCAACCTACGCTCATTTCTCCACAGAGCTCTTAAAATAGGAAGGGACTATTAACAGCCATGTGATAAAAGACCAATCAAGTGTGCAGATATCACGTCGTATATATCCCATCACTTTCCAAATATATCGAGCATAACGCTGTCGGCACCGACGGCTCGGGGCTGGCTTCTCGTTCAGCCTGCGCGGTGTCATCTTTCTGTCGTGATTTAGCACTGAAATAAAGTAAGCGTGGTGTGGATGGCGCTTAATCAGCTCGGAGCCATTTCGACAAGTATGAATGTTCAGGATGTTATTAATCGGAGCCTCCCAGTAGAGTTGAACCGCCCAACTTGAGGCTGGTTGGATGTCTCTGACTAACGGCGCATTAATCATGGCTCTGCCACCAGTTATTGACTGACGGGAGGAAGCTGGAGGGATTGTGGCCATCTAATGGTCTCCTAGGCAACCGTTTAAAAACAAAAAGCGACTGCAAAGGGTAGTTGTGTGTATGTGATGTGCAATACCTTGTGTAAGAGACGAGACCTTAACAAGGTCTGTTTGTGTGTCGCTGTGGCCCCACTCTGAGTCCGAGCGTGCCATCGGTGTTGTGTATCACCGTGGGAACCATGTCGGCCGCATCCTCGAGGGACTGGTCTCTTTAGTTTCGGCTGATCTCCGGTGGTCCGAGCTGATGGGACTGTAGAGAATTCATTCCTTTTTTTTCCTTTTTCTCTTTCATTTGTTTTTTTTTTTTTCGTCCTCCACTCTGCACAGTTCATTCCTCTTATTCTCCACGCCACCCTCAACCCCCTGAAAAGGGTGGTGTAGGGGCTGGGTACCAGACAAGCTACATCAGTACTCTACTGTAGCTCTGTGCTGCAAATAAAGCAGAAGTGCTCTGAAGAGGGAAGTGACTCCCAGCTCTGTTGAGTTTGTTGCACCATGCTGTGAGTAAATGGACCGAGTCTCGACGTGAATAAATGACCTGTTTTTCTCTTTGTGTGTGTGTGTGTGTGTTTCTGTGTGTACTGCGTGTTTGTCTGCCTGTTTCTGTCTGTGTTTATTTGTGTATGTCTGTGTTTCTGTGTGCTTTTGTTGTTTGTGTGTGTGTGTGTGTGTCTGTGTGTGTGTCTGTGTTTCTGTGTGTACTGCTTGTTTGTCTGCCTGTTTCTGTTATTGTCTGTGTTTATTTGTCTATGTCTGTTTGTGTGTGGGTGTGTGTGTCTGTTTGTTTGTGTGTCTGTTTGTGTGTGTGTGTGTGTGTGTGTGTGTGTGTGTGTGTAGGGTGCTGCAGCAAACCCGGAGAATGAGGACCAACAGCAGAGGTTGCGAGAGGCGGCTGAGGGCCTGAGAGTGGCCACCAACGCCGCTGCCCAGAACGCCATCAAGAAGAAACTCGTCAACCGACTAGAAGTACGTATGTGAGAGAGAACAGGGCAGAGGTGGAGGGCTAGAGCAAGAAAAAAGCGCCATTGTGAGAGTGTGACAGACAAAAAGATGGAGAGAGACTCGTTCACTGGCTTTGGCTGATGGCTGACTGGCTTTGGCTGATGGGGTGTGGGTGTCAGCAGCCAGGGTGAATCATTCAGCGGCCCATCCATATATCTTACTCCCAGCTTCGCACTAACCCATTCATGTTAATCATTGGTTCTTTAAACATTGTTTTGGGTCTTGCTGATATCTTTGCTTTGACTTTTTCAATCAAAAACTCCTATCTATTTGACTCTACTCAGGGTTTATGTTCATATCCTAAGTTTGCCAGTCGACAGTTCACCTGGAATGACCTCATTCAGTGTCCACCTCTGTGGCCTGCAGTGCTACTTAGCTTTTATGAAGGCACAGCCACAAATGGAGAGTGCAAAGCAGAGGGAGAGGGATGGCAGGTTCAGCTTCAATAGGTAGATGAAAATGAAGATGAGAGGAGAGCCAATCAGAGATGAGGGGAGTGAGAGAAAGAGAGAGAGAGAGATGGAGAGAGAGAGAGACAGAGAGAGAGCACAAGCTGAGAGGGAGAGGAATGTGTTGTGAGCCACCGTTGTGTCTTGTGTTCCTCCTCGGCTTGGGCCAGCATTCTGCAGACTGTTTGTTGTGCTCCCTACAAAGATGGCATTGTTCCTCATGCCCCCCCCCCCCTCTTTCTTTCTCTCTCTCTCTCTCTCTCTCTCTCTCTCTCTCTCTCTCTCTCTCTCTCTCCCTCTCCCCTTGCCATCCCTCCACCCACACACAACAGGGAATGCCCTTTAATTCCCCTACTCCATCCTTTTCTTCCTCTCTCTTTCTCCATCTCCCTCTTCCTTTATCTCTCTCTCTCTCTCTATCTCTCTCTCAATCTCACACACACACACACACACACACAGCTATTCTGGCTTGCCCCTCCCCCCCCCTTCCATTCACTCTTATCCACCAAACTCTCTCCCTCCTCTTCCTCCTCTTCCTCCTCTGTCTCCTCTTCCTCCTCTGTCTCCTCTTCTGTCGCACCCTTTTTCCACTCTGCCACAGCTTTGCTGATACTTCAAACGCATATCATGTGGCCTGAGAGATGATCTGCATTGGCAGAAATGTGGAAATATTTTCTCCCTTTTTTCAACATCAGTATTTCTTTTCTTTTTTTGTTTCAAAGAATGTGGTTTATATGAGGGGGAGGGGAAGAGCGGTACTGCAGAGACAAAAACCTAGTATTTGACAGGAGGACCAAAGCTGACCTCAGTAGATCTCTGACATGTCGAGCAATCCCCTATCATTCCGTGTCTGTGTGTGTGTGTGTGTGTGTGTGTGTGTGTGTGTGTGTGTGTGTGTGTAGGCGTTTGTTCTGAGAACTGTGATACTCCTCACTGTTTGTGTTCTGCTGAATGGCACCGCCTCAGCGTAACGGTGTCACTTGAAGGCAGCCACAGCGCTAGAGAAATAGTGTCCATGTGACACGCACGCACACACACACACACACACACACACACACACACACACACATGCACACACAGACACACACAAGTCCCTGAACAGCCTCTCAGCCTCACATAATGTCCCCTTCAGTCCTGATGAGTCCTTATGTAAAAGCACTATTGTTGTGTTGTCCCTTTTTTGAAATCCGTTGGATGTCTCTCATGTCATTTTTCCCTCGTCTTGTTTTCTTTCATGTAGAACGCGGCTAAGCAGGCTGCAGCTGCGGCCACTCAGACCATCGCAGCCTCCCAGAATGCTGCAGCCTCCAACAAAAACACTGTCTCCCATCAGCAGCTGGTGCTCAGCTGCAAGGTACTGTGGGTAGTCTTGTTGAAAGGAAATCTGGCCGGGCAGATTTGAACGCTGTAGAACATGTGTTGAAAACGATTGCCTGGAGATAGGCAGTGCATTAGGGGGGTTTTATCGGTGTTTGTCTTTGTGTGTGTGTGTGTTTGTGCGTGTGTGGCAATTGTGTACTTTTGTGATTCTGTTTTTCTTTTGTGTGTGTTTGGGCATGTATACACTATTTGTAAATTAGCATGTATTTAATTGTTTATTTGTTTATATATAAGTGTGTTTGTGTGTGTGGCAGGCAGTAGCAGACCACATCCCCCAGCTGGTTCAGGGCATGAGGAGTAGCCAAGCTCAGCCAGAGGACTTGGGTGCCCAGCTCAGCCTCATTATCGCCAGCCAAAACTTCCTGCAGGTACACAACCCCACACACACACACAAACACATTCACACTCACACTCAATACACACCACACACACATACACACCACACACACATACACACCACACACACATACACACACATTCACACACAATACACACATCACACACATGCATAACATGCTTACATAAACATAAATGCACAACATTATTCATCTGTGTGTGTATTATACCCTCTAAGTGTGTGTGTGTGTGTGTGTGTGTATGTGTGTGCTCCTCTAAAAGTGGGGCACACATACACACACTAACAAGTTAGCAAAAACATTAGCCCTTGGAGCACAGCACAGTACAGTGTGTCGGCTGTCCCCCTCCTCCCCCAAGCCCTGACCTCAGTGCTGGGTTCAAGAGTGTAAGATGTACAGCCTTTGAAATCTAAACAGCTGCCGCTTTGTTTGTTTTGCTATTTAATCTGTTTTGTTTTATCTTTAGCCTATGCATAATTGTTTGCGTTTCTGTGTCTGTATGTCTTGTGCGTCCGTGCGTGTGTGTGTGTGTGTGTGTGTGTGTGTGTGCGCGCGCGCGCTAATCTGTGTGTGTGTGTGCGCATACTTTTCATTCTCTCCATAAGCCTGGCAGTAAAATGGTGGCATCGGCTAAGTCGGCGGTGCCCACAGTGACTGACCAGGCGGCCGCCATGCAACTGGGCCAGTGTGCCAAGAACCTGGCCACCTGCTTGGCTGAGCTCCGCACCGCGGCACAGAAGGTGTGTGTCGCCCCAGGCCTGCGCTACCTGCCAACTCCATCCATCATCACAACACACTCCATCTAACACCACCCAGCTCCACCAGCACTCTTAGCTACTGGGCAGTGTGACAGTTTGGTCATTTACGTAGCACAGTTTACACTGGACATGATGTTTGTGAGTGGCACTCTAGCTATTATCATCTCTATTTCATCTTTGTCAACACCTGACGGACACTTAGCCTTTCACAACAGTAATACTTCACATCAACACGTGATTTGTGAACAGTCATAACACTAAAATACTCCCCTTAATTCCCTTGATTAGATGCTAATTAAAAGCATTTGCCAATTCATTCTCAGAAACTGGGACTGAAAATAGCCTTACATCAAAGCACTCTGTTTGCAGTGTGTATGACTTTCATCCAGCGTGCAGGTTGGTGATTCGGGTCACTGGCTAGTATGGTTGTAGTAACTGTAGGACTGTTGGGTCGATGCAGGCGCATGAAGCCTGCGGACCACTGGAGATCGACTCGGCTCTCAACACCGTTCAGACGCTGAAGAACGAGCTGCAGGATGCCAAGAAGTCCGCGATGGAGGGACAGCTCAAGCCACTGCCTGGAGAATCGGTCTGTGTTGGCGGGAAACTGTGTGTGTGTGTGTGTTTATGCTTACATATTTAGCGTTAAATGATCTATTCTGTTTTATTGTTGGTCAGGCTACTACTCCCTTGGATACTTTTGGAAAAACTGATTACAAATTTGTCATGCCAGCAAACCCTGTTTTAATGAAATTGAGAGAGATGGAGGGAGACGGCACTAGAGAGGGATATGAGCAGGGATTTCAAATTAAAAGGCTGCTTAAAGCAGATCATTGATTTGCACTTGCTCGTCTCTAATGTTATATTTGCTGTGGCTAGCAGTGTGTAGTGTGTTTAGTCTATCAGCAAGTGTTTGCCATGTGTGTGTGTGTGTGTGTGTGTGTGTGTGTGTGTGTGTCTGTGTAATGGATGTGCTGGTACTGGTCCACAGCTGGAGAAGTGTGCCCAGGACCTCGGCAGCACGTCCAAAGCAGTCGGGTCCTCCATGGCGCAGCTCCTGACCTGTGCTGCCCAGGGCAATGAACACTACACAGGTAGGGGCCTGTAACAGTGGACTAGCTGTTTGCATCTCAGACAGGTTTCAGGGTTCAGACCTTTCAAGAGTCACTTATGACATTGCTGTGTTTCTCCCCATTAAAGGGATATTCCACCATTTGGGGAATTACACTCATTTTCCACCTCCCCTTGAGTTAAACAATAGCTTTTTACCTTTCTCCAGTTCATCCAGCCGTTCTGAGTCTGGCGATACCACTTTTAGCTTCAGCCTAGCATAGATCATTGAATCGGATTAGACCGTTAGCATCTCGCCTGCTAGCATCACATTTTACAGTAAGCTAGAGCTTACAGTAAGTAGCTGTAGAAAAAAACAAAAAACATTTAATGCAACAATGAACGCTTTATAGATGGTGTGTCTGATGCAGGTGAGGTGGCATGTTTCATTAGAATTGTACATAATAAATATTAGTGATGTTTGGTATATTTCATAATTTGTAATAATAATAATATAATAATAAATGAATAATATAAGAATCATATTTAGTATATGGTCTGGTCCATGGTCATGTTCCTTAAAGTTAGATGCTCACTGTTGCATTAGAATTAATTTCCTCATGCTTCACAAGATGCAGTCTTTCACGGCGTCAGCAGGGAGCCGTGTCATACTTTCACGTTTTAAAAGAAGCTGAATGCCATAGCAACGTCTGCAGAGTGTCTGACTCGCTGACACAGGGAGCCGGCTAAATCAGATCGGAATGAATATCCAGAGAATAGCGCCTGAGATGTATCGTTTAATAAGTGCCAATGCACTGGCAGAACCGCTCGCTCACTGTACTCGGGCCTGACAGCTGCTCGCACCAGGGCACAGCCATTTTTCACTATCTCTCTCCCTCTCTCTATCTCTATCTCTCTCTCTATCTCTTTCCCTCTCTATCTCTCTTGCTCTCTCTCTTGCTCTCTCTCTATCTCTTTCCCTCCATCTCACAGGACTTCACCAAGACAGATTTTAAATAGCATCTTCTAACAATGAGCAGTGAGTTCTCGGGGGGGTGGCGTCTCCGAGGGCCTAGGATGCCCGGCGCGCCCCTCATTAATCTTATTTTCACTAGATTTAACATACCATCAGCAATTGGCGCTACTCAACTGGATAATGCAATTTGCCATATTCCCCCCTCTCCGTCTCATTTTCCCAGTGCGATAAGTAAAGACCGGAGGCCGCCTGCTGCACTCGTTTGGCTATCTAACTCATTTGTTTTAACAATGGGGCCATTCTTGCTCCGACATGACCCTCGTCACAAAGGCTTCAAAAGGTGGCCGGACTTTTTTTGAACACGCCATATTAGCAGCACTAAAGCTGCTCCAAATATCTTGCCATCCTCAAGCCACATAAACTCAGGACATTAAGACACACAGCTGCACTAAAATGTGAGACTAGAGGAGCTACTTATTTGGGCATGTTACAGAGGTGAATAGGTTGTTATCTCTGATATACTTCCCCTTATAAGGGGCTAGATCTTTATTTGCCATGTAGGCTCCAGTCCAAGAGTTTCTTATGGGACTTATTGTTTTATTCATGCAGAGATAAAGCTGACCATGGATGACCAGTTTAAAATAGTGTGTTGGTTTTTGTGCCTTTAATGATATCTTCACTGCCAAATGGTATGAAGTTGTTTAAAATGTTTGTGGTTCTGTGGCCCGGCGTTGTAGGTGTGGCAGCCAGGGAGACGGCCCAGGCACTGAAGACTCTGGCCCAGGCAGCACGAGGGGTGGCGGCCTGCTCTGTGGAGCCCCAGTCCGCTGCTGCCATGTTGGATTCGGCCGGCCACGTCATGGAGGGGTCGGCCATGCTGATCAACGAGGCCCATGAGGCCCTGATCTCCCCGGGAGACGCGGAGTCTCAGCAGAGACTGGCACAGGTGAAGAGAATGGCTGACCTCTGAAGAGACTATAAATGCCACCCCATAATATGAGTGAAGTCCTCATGTAACTGAGGTTACATGGTGAATACAGAGTGATATACAAGTTGATACACAGACTAAACTGTAGAGGAAAAGGGTGGTAGTGGTCATTTAATTACATCCAGTTTAATTTATATACAACCATAACATATGAATATGTTTCAAGGCACTTCAAAGACTTCAAAGGCACTTCATAAATACATAGTGACATGGTCAACAAGCAGTGCTGAAGAAAGGCATAAAAGCACTAAGAAGAAATAGATAAATTAGTGTTCCTGCCCTGTTTTTGCCCTCAACTTAGATTGAATGCTCAGTGCAACCTGCAGCACAGTGTTCTCCTGTTCCAAAGCAATTATCTCTTTTAAATGGTGCCATTGTTTGCTGTATGCTGTTGGCACCGCGGCCTGTTGGTAGGGCGCACAGTGACAGAGCTGCTGATTTGCTGCGGGCCCCTATGGGATCTCACCATATTGCTTGGCATATGTCCGTGACGGTGGCATAAATTAGGAGCGCAAATTTCTTTGTGCGGCTACAGGGTGTGCATTTGCATTTTAGATTGTCTGTGCCTTTCCCTGGGACGTTGAGGAGTTGAGGAGTGAACTGACTCTTCTTTGTGTGTGTGTGTGTGTGTGTTACAGGTTGCAAAGGCGGTTTCCCATTCTCTTAATAACTGTGTAAACTGCCTCCCTGGTCAGAAGGATGTTGACATGGCCCTCAGGAGTATTGGAGAGGCCAGCAAGAAGCTGCAAGTAGACAATGTAAGTACCCCCTCCAAGGATTATCAGTGCTGGCTGATAGGGTGTTCAGAAGAAGCTGTGGTAAGAACAGCATGTACCCAAGTGTGCTGTTTGAGTTCAACACTTTAGAATGAACAACTTACAAAGTAGTGCGGTGTGTACTGCCTTAATTGTCAAACAACTCCCACCAAAAAAGGGATGAGGGTCTTAACATATTTATATTGGCATTCCCCCAGACAGCAGTACAAGGGGAAAAAACTGTAGATTGCAGCTTATTTCTTAGCAGTCTTGAAAAATATGATCCACACAGAGGTTCTGCCAGACATCTTAGCGTTGGCAGACTATGCTTTGGTGGAATCAGTTATTTTCAGGTGATGTTTTCTTAGATTATATGAAAGGACTTGACAGCATAGCAGCCATAACATGTATGCGATACTGACAAGCAAGACGCGTCTCTGTCTTCATTTCACATCATCATTTCTCTGGTTTTTTATCTTTCTCTCTTTCATTCTCTGACTGCTGTTTTTCTTCTTCTCTTCATTTGTCTATTTGTCTGTCTCTCCCTGCCTCCTTTCCTCATTCCCTTTCCCCCTCTCTCTTTATTGTTTAATCTCGTATTCCCTCCTTTTTCACTCTCTCCATCTCTTTCTCTCTCTCACACACTCTCCATCTCTCTCTCTCTCTCTCTCCATCTCTCTCTCTCCATCTCTCTCTCTCTCCATCTCTCTCTCTCTCACTCTCCATCTCTCTCTCTCTCTCTCTCTCCATCTCTCTCTCTCTCTCTCTTCTCCAACTCTCTCTCCCTCCCTCCCTCCCTGCAGCTCCCTCCATGCTCCAAGTCCTTCCAGGAGGCACAGAGTGACCTGAACCACACGGCCGCCGAGCTCAACCACTCGGCTGGAGAGGTGGTCCACTCCTCCCGCGGCACCAGCAGACAGCTGTCGGAGGCTTCCGGAAAGTTCAGTGAGGACTTTGATGAGTTCCTGGATGCCGGCATAGAGATGGCCGGACATACGCAGGTACTGGACTGTTAGCGGATTAGGTGATCAACACTTGGGGTCCTAATTTAAATGACAGGCAATGTGCAAAGTCTAAAAATCAACTAAAGCCAATGTGATAACTATGCAACAATGCAAAGTCTATTGGCTAATTTAATACCATGAGCAAGTTTCTAAGTACAATCATTTGTTGCTCAGTTCAATGCTCCCACAAGACATTTTGCTCATTGACCGCATTTCCCCAGCAATTAAATTAGACCAACCTCAGACTCACTCAGTCAGAATGGAAGGTTCTTTATTACAGCACATGGGACATTAGAGGGTTTGGAGTGCATCTTCCCATGCATAGACTTTGTATTTCCCATTGTTTGTCTCACCTCAACACACCCATACCTCACACACCTAAAGATGAGTTTATTCATAGTCTCCTTTTGTTATCTTTAGCTAACCTTCTCCCATGTACCTGAGTTCTGTATCTGTAGTCTTCTCAAGATGTGATTCGCCCTGCAGCAGTAAGTCTAGGGGACTTCTGTTGATTAATTTGCCTCTCGTGACAGAATGTTTCTTCTCAGTGCTGTTTTTTGTGTTTGTTTGCTTTCTTCAATCACTTGGACCACGCTGCAAAGTTGCCATCAGTCCCAGTCAAAGTGTCTTCCACCCACATTGTATAGTACATGCCGACAAAAGCATTCAGGCTTTTTGATTCGTTTGTTAATTAGAACCTTTTTTTTGTGCATCTAATTCGGTTAGATGCACAATTGTCCCCGAGAGCGCTAAGGCATGCCAGCATAATGAGATCTTTGATGATCTTGTTCTGCTTATATTGCTCATTAATTTGGACAGATCGTCTGGGGAAAGGAGTTGATGTAGCATGAAGCCCAACGCTAAATCAGCTGTAGGCAGGACATGAGGAGGAACAGGAGGGGGGGGGGGGGGGGGGTCTGGGGATCTGGCAGTAAAGGTGGCCGTGGGGATTGGGATGGTTAAAGTTATGATCATGGGTCAGCCCTCACGACATCTTGCATGACCACTGTCTCCAGTTAATTGTACTTACAGTAAAGTAGGAACTCATGGAAGTCACAAATAAGCTCAAAGAACTCTCCTGAAAATACCTGCTGCTGGAGCAAATAAGCCAATCACTCTTCCTCCCTGTAGAGTGTGTGTGTGTGTGTGTGTGTGTGCCAGCCAAAGAACATCGTTCAGTGACTCTCTCTCTCCCCCTCTTTCTTTTTCTCTCTACCTCTACGTGTGTATGTGTCTGCATGGTTCCTGCTTTTGTCCCACAGAGGAAAGACGACCAGATCCAAGTCATTAGCAATCTGAAGAACATCTCCATGGCCTCCAGCAAGCTGCTGCTAGCTGCCAAGTCCCTCTCTGTGGACCCGGGAGCTGCCAACGCCAAGAACCTTCTCGCAGCTGCAGCCAGGTGAGGAGGAGGTGGTGGTGGTGGAGGAGGAGGAGGAGGAGGAGGTGGATAGGGATGCATGCAACAGTGCCACAGCCCTGATCTAGAACTCCTCGTGTCTCACTCCTAATTAATCAGGGTGCTGGTTTGAGATGCTGCCGCTTCTGCCACCTGAACATGAACAGCAGCTGCTTTTCTTTCTCCTCGTTGCCTAAAAATATCGGCAGTTCACAGCCAGTCTGGAGACGGCGAATCGGAATGCCGGATGGGGGAGGAAATGAGGAGGAGGGGAGGGGGGAGTGCTTCATGTGTTCAGCCATCCATGTGTGTTGTGATTGCTGGGCACCTGAGACGTGGGTGTGGGTGTGTGTGGATGTGTGTGAGTGGAGGGTGTGATCTGCAGGAGCAGTGAAACAGCTTTGGCCACCCCTCTAGGCAGGAGGTGGCAGACAGGGGGCTCCCCCTGGGCTTTGAGCTTGACTGATTCTCCCTCTCCTCTTAATGAGAGAGATGGACATGAGGCAGACGTT